>NC_039368.1:126916848-126925280 GCF_003573695.1 Papaver somniferum | reverse complement strand
AGATTGCATACAAGGGCTCATGTGAAATTGTTCGTCCTCCCCTTGTGGTGATTGATACATGGGTGCATGGTCGTTAGGGTCTATAAATGGTTGATCGCAACCTTGAAAAGGTTGATTATGGTCCCAATAACCACCATCATAATAATCTGTAGGTTCTACAAACCTTGGAATTTCTCCAGTCCGCCTAAATTCATGGAAAATATAGCAATTCGCAATAGTGTGGTCTAAGCCATCACATGCGGGACATGCATAGATTTCAGGTTGCCTAAGAAACTTAGATGTGAGAGATTCCTCATGTGATTGCATTTCTAAAGCTGCGATTCGAGCTTCTAATTGATCGATCAGTGATGATTGTGTGGGTGAGGCACTAGCAAAATGTTCATTTTCACGTTGTGGCGAATGATGCATGTGTGAATAGTCATTACGGTTCAAGTATTGAGGCTCGGGACTTTGAAAATGTCCATAATAATTCCTATGACTATTGACATCATGGTCTATGGGAGGTTCATAACGTGAAGTATGTCCACACGCAAGTTCTCTAAGGGATTTGTTGTATTCCCCAACTGTAGAAAAAGATCTAGACATGATTGGGCTCAAAAGCTAAGTAACTATATTACAAAGCCCAAAATTTGGTTTTTAATGGGTTTGGATTTTTGGGAAAAATTTGGTTTTTATGGGAATGAAAAACATTTGGTTTTTGATGGGAAACATTTGGTTTTTATGGGGATAAGCCCACTGTTTTGGTTGTGCTTTGGTGAGGCAATGGGTTTGGAGAACTGTTGTGAAACAGAGCCCAACTTTAGGCCTAGAGTTTGGGTACACGGCCCACTAACGACTTTAGTAAGCCCAGAAACTAATGAAGCCCAGCTGAGTTGGTAGGTTCAGTTAACCTTGTTTAGGTTGTTTGTTGGGTTTTTGAAACCCAAAATTTTGATAGGGACAATCCCACAGTTAAGCTCAAATACAAACCCAAAAGTTAACTTAAATTACAAGCCCAACAAAAAAAATGGAAAAAATTATTACAAGCCCACAAATTAAAAATGGAAGCCCACAGGTTGGGTTCTCTTAATGGGTTTAGGCTTACCTTTGAAGCACAGCCCAGCTGCTCAGTTTGGTTGCAAAAGCCCAGTTGGGCTTTAGATCATCCTAAGCTTTGGCTTTTCTGAGGCCCAGTTGGGTATTTCAGTTGCAAAGCCCAGTTGGGCTTTGTTCTTTTTCAGCTGCTTGGAATCAGCCCAGTTGGGCTTTGGATCATAGCAACAGCAGGACCAGCAGGGGGTAGCAGCAGCTTGCCTTTGCACAGCAGCAACAGCTGAGGCACAGCAGCAGGATCAGGAGCAGCAGCAGGAGAAGCAACTCAGCTCTATTTGGGCTTCACAGCAGCACATCAGCACCAGAGGTTTGTTCTCAGCCTCACAGCAAGGTCACAGCAACAACAGCAGGGGCAACAGCTTCAGCAACAGGAGCAATTCAGCAGCAACAGGCTGCAACAGCAGCACCACAAGCACCTGGCAACTCAGAGAAGAGGTTCAGTTCCCAGAATGATGCAGTTGAAGCAAAGGAGAAGAGATTATGCAAATGATGCAGATGCACTAGAGGTGGTACTAAGTTACAGCTACAGATGCAATATGCAAGATGAGTACACTAAGATGCTTATCAGAACTACACAGCAGGTATGAGCATGCAAAGAACAGCAAGAAAAACTTCAAAAACACGGCAGCCAAGTCCCCGGCAGCGGCGCCAAAAACTTGGTGGGGTTTTGAAAACACCTACAAACTGACCTGCAAGTGCACAGGGTCAATTGTAGTTAGTGATGGGAAGAAAAGGTTTGTCCACAGGGACTTGGAGGGAGCTATTGAAGTTCTCTAGCTAGTCTGAGCTAGTGACAGGCAGTGAAGATGGTATTTACAGAAGCAATAAAAATGAAGCAAAGAGAAAGACCAAGGCAGTGAGCCAAGGGCAGAGACAGTGAGCAAATAACCAAAGGCAGTGAAAGAGAATTAAACAAAGATGAGGTAAAATACTAAAGAACACTAGGGATTTGATTCCACCATCTAACCTATCTAGGCAGTGTTACTTGTGAACTAAAATCTTGTCCCTAATGGACCTAGGTTAAGGTTCAAGCCTGCCTATGGTCCAGGGCTGCATTAGTGGAAGATAATTAGCTTAATTCACTAGCATCACCCCTAGCATTGAGTGTCTGTTTAAGGCACACTCAATCACAGGTGATGTTTGTTCCCTAACTTCATTACTTCCCTATTTCAGTGAAATGTGGATGGTTAAGTCCCTAAATTCTCTAGTTCACCCCTAGCATTGAGTGTCTTCTTACAGCACACTCAATCACAGGTGACTTCAATCACCAAGAACACTAACATCCTAATTCAGTTATACCTACAAGAGTGTTCACTAAGTTTTTTTTTTACCCAACAAGGTCTTCAGGCTTCATCTAAGCCCCAACTGATGATCTAGAACATGTTGACAGTAATTGATGACATGATAAACATAAAGATTAATTGGAATTGCAAATTAAAAATTAACCCTAAATTAACAGTAAATTGACATTGGAATTAAACTGAAATTAACCCAATTAGGGGGTATCTCGGCTAACCAAGAACACCCCTACACATACAACACCCCCTCTATTTATACCCAAAAATATGAATTAGGGTTCCATATGTTCTTCCCCAAAAAATCCCCAAAACAGTAAAATTAGGGTTACACAATTTTTTACCTAATTTCTCTGATAACTGCTCCCTCACTTCGACCCATGCTTGTACTTCGCCTCCTGCTCCTCTCCGTGCTTCTCATGCCCTAAACCTAGTTGTTCCAACAAACCCTAATCTAGGTCAGTGAGATACAGTTGGGGGTTAGGTGGAACAATTAGGTTCTAGGGAGATGGGGTGATGTTGTACAGAGGGGTATGGTGGTGGTTTGGTGGCTGTTGCAGGAGGGTTGGTGACGACAGGGAAGAAGGTGGTGGTGATGGTGGTGCGGCAGGGTATGGTGGTTGCAGACGGGGTGAGCTCGATTAGGTTCTGGCTAGGGGTTGTTTGGTTTGTGGGATATAGACTTAGGTGTTTGAGTGTTGAGCGGGATCATCGAACCTTGATGTTCGGTGATGAAAGGCGTAGGATGATAGCTTCTGAAACGGATCTAACGGAGAAATTGAGACAGATCGTGAGCGACCGTTGGATGCAAAAATACAACGAAACTGACGGCTCAAGATGGAGTTAGGTGCTGTAGTGTAAGGCGGAGATATCAAACTTCGATGCACAGCAAGGGAGCGACTGTTGGATTCAACTACCATCTAATCTGATGGCTGAGAACGGAGGCGTTTTTGTGTGTAGAAAATGAGGTTGTGCGCACCATTCTTCGCAGCTTCCTTGCGTAATTTCTCCCGGCTTTTCACTACTTTTCTGCTCTTTTCGCTCTGCGACTCATCCGAACTTTATTTATTACCTAAAAATGCAAAATTAATTAATAAAAATATTTATTCTTGAAAACAATGAAAATACAGAATATGGGATAAAATGTAGAATTAATGCATAAAAGATGAGTTAAAATGCCAACAAAAAGGGATAAATATATACAATATTTGGCACTCATCAAATACCCCCAAACCTGAATTTTACTTGTCCTCAAGTAAAACAAAACTAAGGAAATCCTAACTATACCACTGTCGCTGGTCTCTCGAATGCATTTAGCGTATGCACTAAGCCTTTTAAACCACTAAGTGTCCCTAGTGGACGAGTTGAAGTCTCGTGAAGGTTTACCAGAGGTGTGCCTACAAAACCTAAGTCAAAATATAAGCTCAGATTCCATCAAATGTGACATGTGCAAAACAGTTAAGCTCACAGCAAAATGGAGATGTCAATCTAGCTATCGAAGGCACAATCCTAGCACTGATAACAAAAAAATACATGTGATAAGAGTGTAAAGTGTATCTACACATGTGTAAAGAAAGATCTGAAGTTATGACTACTAATCACCAAGAGATAGTTTCTCAGGCTAAGAACTGAGGTCGAAATCTAGCTAGCTGTCCGGACTTTACGAGAATTGTGAATGAGTTGGAGGTATTTCACAATTACTCGCGTTGTACATCAATGGCATACACCCTCCTTGCTTATTACAAAAAACAACAAAAGATGACTCTTTACATGACTCTTATTTACATTGACTATTCTCTTTTTATTTTTGGAACAAGAGATGATGGAATTGATAAATACTTGATTTTTTTTTTTTTTTTTTTTCTTGGATAGAAACACTTTTGATACATATACAAAAGGAAACAAAAATTACATGACACTTTGCAAGAGGTAGCCCTTTTTGATGCACCCAGTTAAATTCGATGGTTGTCTTTCTTAATGTAACCTCCACCTTCTATCCCAACCAACCAAAGAACAAGCTAGTCAAGTTTCGTTCAGTATTCTAAAGTGATTGGCAATCGTAACTTCCTATCAAACACCTTGAAGATCGAGGCCATACATGTATTGGTAGATCGTGCGCGTGCAAATTTCTTATCACAATGTGAATTGTGCTAGAATCAGGGTGCCTAAATATCTAGACTAAGACTCCTAATAATTACATATTTGCACAAGAGTCAACATTTCAAGGTAAATGAGCTCCATTTCTATGATTTTTTTTAATTTTTTAATTTTTAATTTTGATTTTTCAATTTTTTTGGAATTTTTCAATTTTTTCAAAAAGATGGAGTTTGATTTCAATTATAGCATATTATCGTGGTATCTACTCTATACCCCCAAACCTAAACTAAACATTGTCCTCAATGTTTAAAAATATGGAAAGAATTAAAATGCAACATATGGAAAGGGACATGCTGAGTAGAGTAAAAGGAGAGAGAATACCCGATTTCGGCGAAAGCAGAATTAAAACTCCGTTATTCAAGGCAAAAATCCAACATATTTCAGCCGAGATCATATTGGATTAGCAAAATATATACAAATGGAAAAAAGGTTTTTTAAGAAATTTTATCTACTGGATTATATACAAAAATTTCACCATACACCAAAAGTCTAAAGAGTTGAGGATCAACCCAAAAGACAAAGTGTAAAGGTTTCAACAGCTTCACACAATAAAAATATGGTAGGCATGCAAGTGAAGCTGTGAAACAAAATGAGCTACCCCCAAACCTGGATTTTTCAACGGATAAAATTTTGAAAACAAAATCGCGCAGTTTTGGGGGTTCATCATGCACAAGATCTAACTCAAAGTGTACTTTGCTATGGACGGGCAAACATGCAATTTCCGACTGTGGTTCCTCCAAGATATTATATTTAAATGCAAGATTGTCCAAGAGGACTTGGGAAGCACACAGTTCCAAACCTAGATTAGGCATTCTCAGAAAAATTGGTTTTACAATATTGGTACAAACCAAATCTAGGTTGGGTGGAAGGCCATCAGATTGTGACTCATGTAGGAGAATAGGCACGTCATTATCAATCAAATCAAAATCTCCTAAATCATCTACACATGTCACATCATGCTCACAATCATCAATCAAATTAGCAAGTTCACAATCAGAATCATCAACATCATCAACAGATTTGTCCTCATGCATCGGCAATTCAATGGAAACATCATATGGAATACTAGAAGAGATATCATTCATTAAGGTTTGGGCAGAGAAGCCTAATGTATTTGAACCCAAAGGTTCCACAACATCATCAGTATAGACATGTTCTTCTAATATAATATCATAATTATTATCATCCTCAACAAAACAAGAGTGTCCTTCCCTAAAAACTATAGTGTTTCTATTCCACTCATTTACCTCTAGATTAGGTTCATGTTCAATATGACTATCATGAGTAGGGTTAAAAACACTATTTTGATAATTAATTTCATTAGGGATAAAAATGCTGCTATGATCATTCAATGTATGCATTTCTAAACTAGCAGTGTTTTGTTTGAGGAGATTGATGTTTTCCATTATAGATTGCATACAAGGGCTCATGTGAAATTGTTCGTCCTCCCCTTGTGGTGATTGATACATGGGTGCATGGTCGTTAGGGTCTATAAATGGTTGATCGCAACCTTGAAAAGGTTGATTATGGTCCCAATAACCACCATCATAATAATCTGTAGGTTCTACAAACCTTGGAATTTCTCCAGTCCGCCTAAATTCATGGAAAATATAGCAATTCGCAATAGTGTGGTCTAAGCCATCACATGCGGGACATGCATAGATTTCAGGTTGCCTAAGAAACTTAGATGTGACAGATTCCTCATGTGATTGCATTTCTAAAGCTGCGATTCGAGCTTCTAATTGATCGATCAGAGATGATTGTGTGGGTGAGGCACTAGCAAAATGTTCATTTTCACGTTGTGGCGAATGATGCATGTGTGAATAGTCATTAGGGTTCAAGTATTGAGGCTCGGGACTTTGAAAATGTCCATAATAATTCCTATGACTATTGACATCATGGTCTATGGGAGGTTCATAACGTGAAGTATGTCCACACGCAAGTTCTCTAAGGGATTTGTTGTATTCCCCAACTGTAGACCAAGATCTAGACATGATTGGGCTCAAAAGCTAAGTAACTATATTACAAAGCCCAAAATTTGGTTTTTAATGGGTTTGGATTTTTGGGAAAAATTTGGTTTTTATGGGAATGAAAAACATTTGGTTTTTGATGGGAAACATTTGGTTTTTATGGGGATAAGCCCACTGTTTTGGTTGTGCTTTGGTGAGGCAATGGGTTTGGAGAACTGTTGTGAAACAGAGCCCAACTTTCGGCCTAGAGTTTGGGTACACGGCCCACTAACGACTTTAGTAAGCCCAGAAATTAATGAAGCCCAGCTGAGTTGGTAGGTTCAGTTAACCTTGTTTAGGTTGTTTGTTGGGTTTTTGAAACCCAAAATTTTGATAGGGACAATCCCACAGTTAAGCTCAAATACAAACCCAAAAGTTAACTTAAATTACAAGCCCAACAAAAAAATGGAAAAAATTATTACAAGCCCACAAATTAAAAATGGAAGCCCACAGGTTGGGTTCTCTTAATGGGTTTAGGCTTACCTTTGAAGCACAGCCCAGCTGCTCAGTTTGGTTGCAAAAGCCCAGTTGGGCTTTAGATCATCCTAAGCTTTGGCTTTTCTGAGGCCCAGTTGGGTATTTCAGTTGCAAAGCCCAGTTGGGCTTTGTTCTTTTTCAGCTGCTTGGAATCAGCCCAGTTGGGCTTTGGATCATAGCAACAGCAGGACCAGCAGGGGGTAGCAGCAGCTTTCCTTTGCACAGCAGCAACAGCTGAGGCACAGCAGCAGGATCAGGAGCAGCAGCAGGAGAAGCAGCTCAGCTCTATTTGGGCTTCACAGCAGCACATCAGCACCAGAGGTTTGTTCTCAGCCTCACAGCAAGGTCACAGCAACAACAGCAGGGGCAACAGCTTCAGCAACAGGAGCAATTCAGCAGCAACAGGCTGCAACAGCAGCACCACAAGCACCTGGCAACTCAGAGAAGAGGTTCAGTTCCCAGAATGATGCAGTTGAAGCAAAGGAGAAGAGATTATGCAAATGATGCAGATGCACTAGAGGTGGTACTAAGTTACAGCTACAGATGCAATATGCAAGATGAGTACACTAAGATGCTTATCAGAACTACACAGCAGGTATGAGCATGCAAAGAACAGCAAGAAAAACTTCAAAAACACGGCAGCGAAGTCCCCGGCAGCGGCGCCAAAAACTTGGTGGGGTTTTGAAAACACCTACAAACTTACCTGCAAGTGCACAGGGTCAATTGTAGTTAGTGATGGGAAGAAAAGGTTTGTCCACAGGGACTTGGAGGGAGCTATTGAAGTTCTCTAGCTAGTCTGAGCTAGTGACAGGCAGTGAAGATGGTATTTACAGAAGCAATAAAAATGAAGCAAAGAGAAAGACCAAGGCAGTGAGCCAAGGGCAGAGACAGTGAGCAAATAACCAAAGGCAGTGAAAGAGAATTAAACAAAGATGAGGTAAAATACTAAAGAACACTAGGGATTTGATTCCACCATCTAACCTATCTAGGCAGTGTTACTTGTGAACTAAAATCTTGTCCCTAATGGACCTAGGTTAAGGTTCAAGCCTGCCTATGGTCCAGGGCTGCATTAGTGGAAGATAATTAGCTTAATTCACTAGCATCACCCCTAGCATTGAGTGTCTGTTTAAGGCACACTCAATCACAGGTGATGTTTGTTCCCTAACTTCATTACTTCCCTATTTCAGTGAAATGTGGATGGTTAAGTCCCTAAATTCTCTAGTTCACCCCTAGCATTGAGTGTCTTCTTACAGCACACTCAATCACAGGTGACTTCAATCACCAAGAACACTAACATCCTAATTCAGTTATACCTACAAGAGTGTTCACTAAGTTTTTTTCTACCCAACAAGGTCTTCAGGCTTCATCTAAGCCCCAACTGATGATCTAGAACATGTTGACA
>NC_039368.1:126883753-126916641 GCF_003573695.1 Papaver somniferum | reverse complement strand
GATGACATGATAAACATAAAGATTAATTGGAATTGCAAATTAAAAATTAACCCTAAATTAACAGTAAATTGACATTGGAATTAAACTGAAATTAACCCAATTAGGGGGTATCTCGGCTAACCAAGAACACCCCTACACATACAACACCCCCTCTATTTATACCCAAAAATATGAATTAGGGTTCCATATGTTCTTCCCCAAAAAATCCCCAAAACAGTAAAATTAGGGTTACACAATTTTTTACCTAATTTCTCTGATAACTGCTCCCTCACTTCGACCCATGCTTGTACTTCGCCTCCTGCTCCTCTCCGTGCTTCTCATGCCCTAAACCTAGTTGTTCCAACAAACCCTAATCTAGGTCAGTGAGATACAGTTGGGGGTTAGGTGGAACAATTAGGTTCTAGGGAGATGGGGTGATGTTGTACAAAGTGGTATGGTGGTGGTTTGGTGGCTGTTGCAGGAGGGTTGGTGACGACAGGGAAGAAGGTGGTGGTGATGGTGGTGCGGCAGGGTATGGTGGTTGCAGACGGGGTGAGCTCGATTAGGTTCTGGCTAGGGGTTGTTTGGTTTGTGGGATATAGACTTAGGTGTTTGAGTGTTGAGCGGGATCATCGAACCTTGATGTTCGGTGATGAAAGGCGTAGGATGATAGCTTCTGAAACGGATCTAACGGAGAAATTGAGACAGATCGTGAGCGACCGTTGGATGCAAAAATACAACGAAACTGACGGCTCAAGATGGAGTTAGGTGCTGTAGTGTAAGGCGGAGATATCAAACTTCGATGCACATCAAGGGAGCGACCGTCGGATGCTTCTGAGAACTGATCTGACGGCTGAAGACGCAAGCGGGTATGGATTTGGGTTTTAGGCTTTTGGGTATAGAAGATGGGTTTGGGAAATCTTGAGCCCACTTCTTCTTTAAGAACAACTTTCTTCTTCTTGAGCCCATTTCCAGCTTTTTGGACGTGCGCTCCATTCTTTGCGGCTTCCTTGCGTAATTTCTCCCGGCTTTTCACCACTTTTATGCTCTTTTTGCTCCGCAACTCATCCAATCTTTATTTATTACCTAAAAATGAAAAATTAAGTAAGAAAAATATTTATTCTTGAAAACGATGAAAATACAGAATATGGGATAAAATGTAGAATTAATGCACAAAAGATGAGTTAAAATGCCAACAAAAAGGGATAAATATATACAATATTTGGCACTCATCACATAACTCAATATAAGTTTACCAGATTTTATGAGAGACAGCTGCAGAAAATCCGAAGCATGAGCATGTATTAACCGGTAGCCCAAATATGATGTTGTTTAACAATTTGAAGAACTTTGCGAATGCTTCTCCAAATCCAAATACCATTTGATAGTAAATTATATGTCAAAATATGTTTTTTGGTGAAATACCTATATTAGAGTACTTGGTTTTGTTAAAAATCTCCATGCCAATTTCGCAAGCATAGCTAGATTAAACATTTGTGTATTTTTAAAACCCAATCCACCAAGTTTCTTTGGAAAGGACAAGGATTCCATGACTTATAAGAATTACCTCGACAAGTTGATTTTATTCCACCAATATTTGTTGTTGAGGATGATTCATTTGTTTTATAGTTGTGTTTGGTATAAGGAAGTAATTCATATGAAAATCAACCATAATACTGATGGTTGATTGTATTTGAGTAGATCTCCCAAATTGATCTATTATTTTTCCACGCTACCCTTATAGTTTAGACTTCCTCTAGTCCATAGTTGTGGTAAAACATTGTATCTTGTTTCTCGAAAGTAAATAATTCAATACCTAAGTACTTCTTAGTGAGTTTTATCTGTTGCATTCCTAGCATTTGCAAGATAACTTTGTATGCTGCAAAGTAAAGGTTATAACTTAAATAAACACTTTATTTGGAATAATTAATCAACTGAATGGAGAGAAGACTAAACTTGAAATTCATCAAGATATGTATCTAATATGACTTTTTACCTCAATACAACATACAATCATTCACGAAAAATAAATAATATAATAACCGAGTTATGATTGCTGGTCTTACTCCTTTGGTAAATCTTCCAGTTTGAGCATGTTGAATTAACCGTCCAAAGCCTTCCATGTAGAGTATAAAAAATACTTTGATAAGTAATCACATTTCGAAGTTCACGAGAGGGGAAAAAGGCATGTGCTCGAGAACCATTTACCAATAAAGATACGGAAACAATGTTAATGCATTGAGAAATTAATTGGCACCACAAATGAGTACAAAATCCCAATTGTTTCATAATTTGAAATAAAAAAAGCATCCATACGGTCAAAAGCCTTGGACATATACAATTCATACCTATAAGCCCCTGGGAAAGTTGTGTCCATTTCATATATGCAACCGCTTCAGGAGCTACCTAGCATAAACGCTAGTTGCCAATGAGATACTAACTTAACAATGATTGGTTTGAGTGTCATGTATAAGGATAATTCATGGATAACTACATGATAATGGGCCTCTGAAGCTTCATCTGTCACTATAATAAGCTTTAGAAAGTTGCAAGGTTAGGACTGTGGGATATTTAATTAAATTAGATCTTATTAAATATGAAGTGGTAATAGAAAAGATCTACAATAGGGAGCTTGAAGAGATAATAAGATCTTAAATTTATAATGGTAATAAAAAAGATATATTGTAGAAAGCTTGAAGAGGTGATAAAAAATGATAAGGGATTTATAAATGTGGTGGTCAATTAGGTCTCTTTAATTCTTTCTTTGGGATTATATCTTCTGATTAAATAGAGATTTTTTATTGATTTACGAAATTAGTTTTGATTTTGGTTACTAAGGAATGGTGTTCCAGGAAGTTCATCTATAATGTTTTATGGATGACCAGTTAGGTAGCAGTGTCAAGGTAAAATTCGGTTTTGTTATATATATATATATAAAGTTTAAAGTTGATGGATCATTGGACCAATTAATATATTAACTTTACATTTGTTCAATTATATAAAAAACAATTGATTGTTTAACATAGGGTTTCATTCTTCCAAATATATATGGGAAAATTTGATCCATTAATTAAGAATGCGAAATTGGACGATAAAATAACTAATTGGGGGATAGAGGAAAAAGATAAAAATTGGATGCAAATATCAAATCAGGGTCACCCCTTATCTAAGTATTTTTTTAAATCCTAATCTACCCCTCACTAATCAGGTTTAGTGGCTAATAATAAATAGTAAAAATCTTAAGTATTTGTTAAATGATTAGTGGGTATTTGTATTTGTATTTGGGTGAATGAGATGAGCGTAGAAAGATGGAAATTCTTTTTGAAAGGGAACTTTTTTTGGTGAAAGTGGAGGACGATTGTGAAGAGAGAATTGCTGCTAAGAGGTTGAAAATTTAATTTCTTTTTCTTTGAATCCATCATTGTTGCAGCTGAAATAGCTCGCTGTCGGCATTGTATTCAACCGAAAAAACCATGCCAGCATTTGTTGGAAATTTTCATAAATGTTTGACACTATCCGGGGGGTCCGGGTCTCGTTACAAAATTTTCTGGTTTTGATCTTCAAAACCTAAATTTTTTGGTTTTAATCAGTCCACTTCCGGCACAGTCAGTTAATTCTCGAGCATACCGGTATCTATGCCGGCATAGTATGTTGCTTAAATTTCTATGCCGGCACATGATGAAAAGTATCCAGGAAACTTCAAATTTTTTTCACTTGACTACCGGAATTGATAGATTTCTATCGAGCATGCCAGCACTCAGTTCCGGCATTGAATGTTAGTTACCAAGTATGTCGGCACCATTTTCCGGCATGGTCTTCATCAATTACGACATGATATTCATCACTTCCCGCGATGTAAATTTTTTTTATTTCCGACATGGTCTTCATCACTACCAGCATGCTCTTCATCTATGCTGGCATGGTCTTCATCACTACCGGCATGGTCTTCATCTATGCCGGCATTGGTCTTCATCACTTCCAGCATGTCTTCATCACTTCTGGAATGGTCTTCATCACTTCCGGCATGGTCTTCATCACTTCCGGCATGGTCTTCATCAATACCGTCATGGTCTTCATCACTACCGGCATGGTATTCATCGCTTCCGAATGATAAAAAAAAATCGTTTTCAAGGGAGTGGGGAAATGGGGAAAATTTAAAAGGGAAGAGAATTTGAAAGGGAGTGGGGAAAATTTAGAGTTTGAAAGGGAGTGGGGAAAACTCTAATTTGAAAGGGAGTGGGATAAATGGGGATATGATTTTGTTTTTTGATTTTAATTTTTTTGATTTTTATTTTGAGCAAAGGGTATTTTAGTATTTTCATACCCAAAAATCACCCCTTAACACACATCATGGGTTGTGGGAAGTAATCTATATCCCCCAATTATTAGTTTTTCCCCCAATTTCGCGTTCTTAATTAATACATGCGATTTACATTGTGTTTGAATATTTTCGTAGATTACCCCATAATAAAACCGATGGAAATAAAGTATTAACCGAGGAAATATTAAAAATTGAAATGCGCGAAAAAGAACTGGAAAAACGGGAAAAGGAGTTAGAAGCCAGTAGATATATTTTTACTGTATTTGAGATAATTCCTAAGAACATTAAGGTGGGGGTGGGTGAGGTCGGGTTAGTGGAGATTTGTGCATAAGTTGTGTGCATCTATTTTACATATTGTGAATAATAAGTCCAACTCAATACTTTTGTTGTAGCATGTTATTCAACATCGACTGCATCATATACAAATTACTAAAGGAGAAAAATATAGAGTTATGAAAAGGTTGCGATCGGTTAAACAATAAGATAACTAATCCACCGGTTCGTGTGTCTGTTCAACCACCCAAGTAAACCGAACCAACCGATACCGTATCCTCATATAATACTAATCGTTTATAAGAATTTATTTTCGAAATTGAGTTGGAACACGTTTTCAGCATATTTTTGAAACACATGTTAATCTTGCAGGCATTGGTTCAGTTCAATACCAATACAAAAAGTTGATTTCAAAGAACATTTCTTACTTAATTAAAAAATGTGAGATTAAACTTCATGTTTTTTCCCAGTAGAACATAGTGCATGTAAATGTAAAAGAAAATGGTCAATTTTAACTATTAATAATATTTTATTTATTCATTTATAAATAACCAAACACGTGATTTTCTTTCATTACTCAAGGACACTCTACACAAATTAATAACAAATAATTTCATTGTTCAAATTTAAATGCAGTTGAACACATATTACTATATTTTCTTTATTTGTAATGATAACCACAAGATTTTCTCATTTTAATGCAAAATAAAGCATTATCAAAAAAACATGAAAACAAGATACAATTTGTATAAACCATAAACAACAACAAAACTTTAATAAATTAACATCTTAGATTTCGGGTATACAAGTTAAATAGACCTTTAATTCATTATTCAAAATATTGACCGTCGAGCTAAAATCCCTGAAATCTACCCCTAAAGTTGACAAATCTTTGTCTAGGTGTTAAGCTATCTAGATTCTATCAGGATGTAAAGTCATCCCAGGCTAAGAAAATGACACAAGTGATCTTATATCTGATTTTCTTGTGAATTTCAAAGTCTTTTTTGTTTGTGATAATCACTTTTCTGAAGCTCCGTTGGTTTTTGTATCTCTCCTGCAGATAATCGAATATCCGTTGGAGTTGGATATCATCGGTCTATGCTCACAAGAGCACCAAGAAGCACGACGTCATTTAATATATAGTCAATTTGTTTTTGTCTGTTCTTTTGCTTTTGTAACTTTAAGAAGCGTCTTCCTGTTGATCAATTCCGTTTTCGTCTGCAGGTATCACGAGATATGATTGGAATCTTCGAGTTAGTTGATGTCCTGATCCTTCATGGGACCACAGCCAACTCCGACATTTTGATGTCGTGATTAAGCAAAAGAATGATTCATGGATTTTTTTTTTAATGATGAGGTGCCAATACCCAAAGAGAAGGTCATAGCGTTCACTCGGGGAAGTGACACCGCTTATGTTTGAGAATATGGATAATGATTCTCAATGTTTGGAAAATCAAAAACATATTATTCAAAAATCTTAATTAAAAAATTATCAATATTTTGGTTTGGGATCACCTTGAGTATCAAAGATTATCAATATAATTATTATCTTTGATTGTTAAAAGATAAGAATTATATACATGTTCAAATTATGTCGACATCCAGAACTTTCTTATTTAGAAAACCATAATTCCAAACTCACACAAGACCGTAAGTAATATGTGAATGTTGGAACAGCTTCTATCATGACTCCTAAAATAGGTTAAGATCGGTTTAGCTCTTGGGACCACTTCTACCATGACTCCTAACATAGGTTAAGATCGGTTCTAACAAGTTTCCAAATGTGTTACGTCAACGAAGTTGACTCTATTATGTTTAATCAAGCGACTCTAATTGAGTTTTGATACTAAAATATGACAATCAAACTTGACATACCAACGCTTGGTGGGTTCAATCGAGTAATGCTATAACATGCCATATAGAGACCCCCACCATATTTAAATAATTATCTTGCTGATAGGATATTGGATTTTTCTTATTGGTCCAAGAAGAAACTTATTCTTACAAGTTGTTGATCAGAAGAATGTAGTGCAACATATATTCAGAAGTCACAAACCATATAACTATTGCAAAGATACACTTAAGGAGAAGATGAATGGCAATTTTATTTTCCGAACCACATTGACACATATGAGTCTGATGAGGAGAGTATTTGAATACCACATACTCAACTGGGAGAATATTGTGAGATAATTCCGCATGAAAATTATAGTTTTTATGGAAGTTTCATATGCCATATCATATGTTAGTGTTGAAAGAGCAGAGCAATGATTTGAAAAATTCACATCTTGTTGATGCTCCTGAATGAGTTAGTAATATGTAGAACTTAATATAAGTTTACCAGATTTTATGAGAGACAGCTGTAGAAAATCCGAAGCATGAGGATGTATTAAATGACAATTACCGATACCCCAACTATAATGTTTTATAACGATTTGAAGACCTTTGATAATGTTTCTCCAAATCCAAGTACGATTGGATGGTAATTTATCGGTCAAAATATTTATGTTGGTGAAATACCTAGATCGAAGTACTTCAGACCACTTAGCAGCTGGTTCTGTTTACCAGCTCCATGTCAGTTTTGCCATCATAACTAGATTAAATATTTGAGAATTTTTAAAACCGAATCCACCAAGTTTCTTAGGAAAACACAAGGAATTCCACGACTTACAATAATTACGTCGACAAGTTGATTTTGAAAAGACGAGGCTACCCAAGTACACTACAATCTTTTATTTATCAACCTATAAGCCCTTTACCAAATTTGATCGTCAATGGATAGAGTCTATGGATACGAGATCGAAAAATACAACAACAAGATCACTTGTGTGATTGACTATGGATTCAAGATCGATACGATACGACAACGAAGTGATCACTTGACAACAAGTTCGGTAATAAACCGAAAGTATATAGGATCAATATCAAGTGTTACAGAATTAAAGTACAAGTGTAATTTACTTTAATTATAATAAAACAATTATAATACGGAATAATAAATTGACTGACACAGCAAGATTTTGATAATGCAGAAAAACCCCGGGACCTAGTCCAGCATTTGAATACTCTCATAATTAAGCCGATATACAAAATCTAATACCAACTTCCTATAGTTGAGACCAAGTAGACTACCCCTAGCTATTTAGTTTCCTCAGTATCCCTGCGCCTTCGACTTCTAGAGTCACGCACATGAATCGCCAATACTTTAAATCGTATTCAAAAAATCTAGGATAAATTTGTTTGATAACCACTCTATAATATCTTAGTAATAAGATATTATTAGTCCTTGACAAAGGCTCTTCTGTTTAATCTAATAAACTTCTTTGTCTGGTTAGACCAATTTATCCTTTGATTACCGAAATAATCAAACTCTATATTCGCAATCAATCAATATAGATCTTAAGGAGAAACAATAAGGTGACACCGGTTTCATGCAACTAATCAATCAAGTCTATCAAAGATAAATACGATTCTAGTTGGATCCCAGCCGATCAAGGTTTGTGCACACAATTCACAAGATACGAAAACTAATAAGAAAAACTTCGTCGTCTTTAAAACTTCGTTTCTCTTCAATAACCTGCACAACGCCACTTGAAACCTCTTGTGATCAATCACACACAGAACGGAGTTTGTTAATAATGGACTATCGCAAGATGTCTTTAGATTCGAAAATGGTTCTAAAGATCCCGTCAATACTGTGATCTAGTTTGAGTGAGCCTTATATCAGAAGAGAAGGTTCTCAAGAATAAACAAATTAGGTACAATCAAAGTTTCAACAACCGTTAGTCAATCAAATCAATAATCTAAAACTAGAATAACAATGCACTTATCTAGTTTCCCACCAACGGAACTCGTAGAGATTCTTGATCCACAAAAGTCTTCAAAAAGCGGTCGTAAGAGATTTAGCCTAATTAGGGTACTTTACTCTCCAGATAGACGACTATACCAGAAACAACAAGAATGAAGTTTGCTTGGCTCTTAGGATAGTTTGCAAGGAATAGAAACTCAAGTATTTATACACCAAGGTTGTTTGGACAACAAGGAAATTCTAAACCGAAAATATTCTCAAGATATTCACATTAAATTACATAATTTCGGTTTTCCTATTTCCACTTAAATGCCAAACCATATTTCCGAAAACTCTCATAGAAAACTTCTATTATTAGTCCAGCACATTAACTAATAATATTTTCCAGAGGATAGCTTTAATTGCTGGCAATTAAAACATATATGACGAAAATCATAATTAAATGCTCTCCACTTTTTTCGAACATGGGATCACCTTGAGTATCAAGGAATATCTTTGAACAATTAATGATAAGAGTTATGTACATTTAATAATTTCGACATCTAGAAGCTTCTCATCTTAGCAAACCCAAAACCCTAATTTACACACATCACGAAGAAATATGTGAATCATGGAAACTTGGTTTTTCTCATGGAACCGATTATACCATCACTCCAAAATATGTTGTGACCGGTTATAACATGATTCCCAATATAGGTTGTAATCGGTTACACCTTGCTCCACAAAGTAGCTTGTGAACGGTTACACCTTGCTTCCCGAAGCAGCTTGTGATCAGTTACACCTTGCTTCCCTAAGATATCTTGTGACCGATTACAACTAACTTCCAAATTCATCTTGTGACCGGTTATACCTTGGATCCCAAAGTAACTTTTGGCCGGTTACAAGTTACATTCCAATATAGCTTGTGATCGGTTACACCTTGATTTTCAATATAACTCGTGAATGATTACAACTAGCTATATTATATAGGCTATGAACGGTTATACATAAATCTCAACAATTTAAGATAGGTTTTTACCTTTTCATTTTATATTGGTCATTCAAAAGATATTCAATAAAAAACCCAATCATGATTTCCTTTCGATTATGAAACAAGTTCATGCTTCAAAAAAAAAATGAAACAAGTTCATATATGTAATTCCTTTAAACAAATTTTATAAAACATTGTTTCCTAGGGTGAAATTATACCTATATCATGCATACATAATCAAGCCAATATAGACAATATATTATGTCGATGTCATATTTACAAAGTTCAAAAGATAAGCATTATACTTCGTAACTCAATAAATTCCTTGACAATTTGATCATAATGTTATGACCAAGTCTAACCACTAGAGTATTATTTATATACATCTTCGCATGTTATTTTTTTCAATATAATCCGACTTGAAAGATACGTTATAGGAATGGAAACAAGATCAAGTCAATATTACTAAAATCAAGAGGAAGGATGATGTAGTCGTTGTAATTGTTACTTCTTCACTTTCTTCAAGTCTTCGGAGTAATACTTGTACGTCTCAACATTCATAAACTTTCTAGTCTAACCTAAAGGAAGTTAACTCTAGTATTTAATCATGCAAGCGACTCTAGATGAGTTTTGATACTAAAATATGACAACCAAACTTGACATACCAATGCTTGGTGAGTTCAACCGAGGTATGCTCTAACAGATTTCATTCCACGTGTATTGCATATGGAAGTAATTCATATGGAAATTCGCCATAATACTCATGACTAGTTGTATTTGAGTAGATCTCTGAGCTTGATTTATTATTTTTCTATGCCACCCTTGTAGTTTAGACTTCTTCTTTTCTATAGTTGTGACTAAACATTGTATCTTGTTTACCGAAAGAAAATAACTTATCCCCTAAGTACTCCTCAGTGAGTTGCATCTCCTAGCATTTGCAACATATCTTCGCATTTACTAAAAAAACAATTGATCTGAAATAATTAATCAACTGATTGGAAAGAAGACTAAACTTTGGAATGACGTCCATCAAGTTATGTATCTAGTAATATTTTGTCTTAGTAGACAATATACAATCATCCGCGAGAAATAAAAAGATACGGCTGGTTTTACTCCTTTGACCAGCCTTCCAATTTTGAGCATGTTAAATTAACCGGCTAAAGCCTCTCATGCAGAGTATAAAAAGATACTACGATAAAACAATCACCTTGCCGAATTCCACATGAGGAGAAGAAATTATGTGTTAGAGAACCACTCACCAACAAAGATACAAAAACAATGTTGATGTATTGATAAATTAGTTGACACCAATGTGTACAAAATCCCATTTATTTCATAACTAAAGTGAAAAAGACCATTTCATACGGTCAAAAGCCTTGGACATGTCAAACTTCACACCTATAAACCCTTGGGAAACGTTGTGTCCGTTTCATATATGCAATCACTTCATGAGCTACCAGGCACAAATGCTACTTACCAAGGGGATGTACTAATTTAGCAATGATGGGCTTGAGTGTGGCTATGTATAATGGGCCTCTAAAGCTTCATGATCCATCTGTCACTATAACAAGCTCCAGCTGGTCATGCCTTGAAGGAACAAGAGAGTGCTGTGAGCAATAAGTAAGAAAGTTTTTCCAACCAGTTCCTTCACAGAACCATTTAGCTAAATTTTTCTTGTCAGTTTGGCTATTCTCAACAGATAAGTTTCGCGGCCAAAATGAAAAAAATAATCGCTTAAAATTTCAATTAAATTCATTCATATCAATCAAAAAAACAAATTATTCTTCAGAAAAAGAAGAATTTAGGTGACACTAGAGAGATATACAGTGGACTAGTTTGATAAAGGATTAAAAACATACCCCCATGAACAACACCGCACCACTTTGCTCTTCTCTGATTATGAACATGAATGGATGATCCGCTACGAAATCCACACAAGTAGCGTGAGGGAGTGGACGACTAGAAGGACACACAGCGCACATTACTTGCCCAACAACGGTTGCACAAGCAGCAGCTTCAGTTCCATCTTCATCAATTTCTACATAACATTTGTGATTAACATTATCAAAACGAAGCTTAAGCTTAAGATCAATATTCGCCATCTCAGTCATCTCTGCCTTCGGCAACACTGGTCCGGATTTCTGTAGAACACTTATTGTTTCGAAATCAAAACATATATTGAACTTGGGAACCTTGAATTCTTTTGTTGGGACCGACGGATGCGAAACTGGGAAGTACTGATCCAGAAAAGCAGCAGGATCAGAACTCACCTTTTCCATAAGTTCACCGAGTCCATCGCGCTGCTCAGGTAAAATTATGTACATAGAAAAATGTTGACGGATTTCCACATCCTTCTTGTATGGGAGTTGCAGTACTTTGAAGCTGTCATAACAAATAATATGTTGGTCCCTCCTTGATGACATGAATGGAACGTCTATGGATTCTTTTCCGTCGAGGAGATAAAACTTTGACATCTTAGTTAGTGATGGTACAAATTGATTTGGATAACTCCAAAATCCTTTGAAATATAGTGCATTCGCCAATATAAACGCAGTAAGTTCATCGAGTTCATCAGCAGGCAGGAAATTCTTAATTAATCCATTGGTTTCCTCTTCAGCTCATGTGTTCACCTTCTTTAGCCCTTCCATGGTCTAACCAGGTCATAAAAATCAAATCATTAGCACAACGTAAATAAAACATAAAACAGTGCAAGGAATTTTGCACAGTACCTTATTTGCGAAATCCACGGTCTCAGCTTTGTAAACTGCATGAGCAACTTCATGGAATGGAGGTTGAAGGAAGGGGCTGACCCAAGCACCGCCAACGAAAGACAGTTTAGGAGCTTTAGGTCCGGTTAGTGTTTTGCCCAACGTGTTGTTTATTTGAGAATGAATAGAAATTAAACCGTTGAGGCTTTCAGAATTGACAAATCCTAATAGTTGTTTTAAGGTAGCACCAGTTGCTCTAGAAGCTAGTAACCCAGGAGCAGTGTCTATGGAGATCGGACAGAACACAAGATTGATATTCTTCGATTCGCTCAACCATACATCTTGAACGAGTTTCATGCATGGATTGACGTTCTTTTTCGGTAACCCACTTTGTTTTCCTTTTAGTTTCTGATCCATGTCTATGATCAAAACAAAGTATCGCAAAACTAAACGTACTGGTCTGAAGAGATTAAGCCTTTTTATTTATAAGTTGAAGAACCCAATTATTACCTTCTGTAACAAGGTAATTGCCAAAGATAGATTGATTGCTAAACTGAGAAAACTTCCATAATGCAACCGGTGTAGTCCGAAGCAAATGTGTCCCCAACTCAGTGGCATACATAGTTTTTTAATATCAAACTAGATTTTGTGCATTGTTTTGTTAAATATATAAACCAATGAATCAAAAAGGAAGATACAAGACAGGAGGGAACTAGATGGCATTACGGAATTCCAAATTTAACCATCAAACTCTTCAACTTCAGAGAAAACAATCCCATGAATCATGATTGAGGTAGAATCATCGCCAAAAGATCTCATTCTAAAATAATCCTCAAAACCGATCTTGATGCTCCGACACATGATCTTGGACTACTAATGGAGAAACAACGTCACTCGCGGAGCAAACTCTACTTCCCGATTTTGAGAAAAATCTACACCTGTGGCAGGCCGCGGTGCCGGTTCATTTTTTCGATCTCTTTTCTTCTTTACACTATTGACCGCTTTTCTTAAAATGCCGCTCATATTGTATCAAAAAATCTTGATTTATAAGAGTTTTAGAAGAAGGAAATAATAGTAGTGTGACTGAAAATGAATTCGGCTGAAGTAATTTATAGTTTTGAAAATAATACCGTTGAAAATATGGGCATTAAAGAATCGACCGTTGGCGAAACAGTTGTGTCGTCAATGATTTCTTGCTTCGGAGATATCAGCAGCTCACGCCAACGTGTGGGTTTTCAACGTCTGTGGTTTTTCTGCCAACGCCAGTGTTTGTCTTAAGCCCGGGCACTTGATAATCAATCGCCCAATATTTTACCACAGTGGAAAAATTTATTGGACATCCACCTGGCTCAACAAAAGAAATGGATTTGGTCACAGCCATAGGAATTGTCCTAATGTCCCTATTTTGGAATTACTTAATACTCCCAGAAAATTTTCACTATGCCCTAAAACAGGGTTCAATAGCAAACGACATGACTTAATGGTCGTTAGATGGCCAGTTCTTACATGGGCCTCTGACGCTTCATGATCCAGTTCTTCAACTGCTCCCTCCCGGTTAACGAAAGAATGATTTTTTATGGACCATGGTTTTTTTGAGGGGACCATGGTGTTATTAGGCCACCTTCCCTATAATGATAAGGGGTGTCCTAAAACGTTGAAATGACTAACCTACCCTTAACCTAATTTAATTTAAAACCAACCTAATAACCACCTATATATATAACCACCACCTCCTCCCACCACCACCGCCCACCACCGCCGATTACCACCACCACCACTTCCGATTATCACCACCACCAACCACCGATTACCATCACCACCACCACCACCTCCGATTATCACCACCACCAACCACCGATTACCACCACCACCTCCTCCCACCACCACCGCCACCGCCTATTTAAGAAATGTAACAACATCAATGCAATCACAATTAAGTTCGGTTACATAATAATTTTATCGAGTATAAAAGACGCCAGTCGCAACCTGATTCTGCCATGGGACCACATCGGAGGTATTTTCCAACAAACCCTTCACTTTAATTTGATTTTGATTGCTTCAATCGAATAGAAATCATCAAAATAGGGTTTTAATAGGAGTTACAGAACCATGTTCGGTTAGGCCGATTTTCCAAAAAATCCTAGTTTACTAACCGAACTTCTTGAAAATGAAGAACACGAAGAACAATTCGGTTCTATTGGATTTAAAACTAAGTCACCGAACTCTCTGTTCGGTTGTTTCGCAAAAAAATTTAAAACTACAAAGTAACCGAACTCCACCCTTAGAACCGAAAAAAAAACAAATCCAGTCTAACCGAACTGTGTTGTTGTGGCCACTATGTTGAGTTCCAAAATAACCGAACTTAGCCAATAGAGTTCGGTTTGTTCGCAAAAACTTTTAAAATTACAAAGTAACCGAACTTAGCCAATAGACGCTGGAACTTTACATTTTTTTTGTTTGTTAAGTTCGGTAACTTCACAATTTTATCGCAGAAAACCGAACTCAGAGTTCGGTTGGTTAGCTGGTAGGTTCAAGTTTGCGAAAGAACCGAACTTTGTAAACTTATATACTCTTATATTACGTAAAGTTCGGTTAGATCAAAAGTGCATGCAGTTTGCGAACCAACCGAACTTTGTACACCAAAGGTCGGTTAGTTGAGAACCAACCGAACATAACGCTGTAACTCCTAGAAATTCTATTATTTGAGAGTTCGGTAACCTGCGTGTTTGGAACAAGTAACCGAACTACACTTTCAGATGAGTTCGGTTACTTGTTCATCTCACGGGGCAACCGAACTACAGCTTCAGATGAGTTCGGTTACTTGTTTTTCATATAAAGTAACCGAACTGTTCAAAATCCAGTTCAAATCCGGATCATTTTGAAGATTAACAAATATTCTAGGAGAGGATGGAGATGAAGAATCAGATGAGTTTTCATCATTTGAATACTCAAACTTAGTGAATTGGAAAAAAAATTTATTTTCCATGTTTTTCTCCTTCATCTTCTCTAACTCTACTCTCTCAATAATTCTACTCAACTAATAATAAACCCATCTTTTAATTTAATCTCACTAATTATTTTAACTAAATCATTCACTAATCATAACCTAAAATTAATTAAGAGGGTAGATTAGGTATTAAATAAATAACTAGATATGGGGTGACCTAAAATTACTTCTAATGTCTTTACCCAAAATAAAACCATGGTCCCCCCAAAAAAACCATGGTCCCCAATAAATCGTTCTAACAAAAGGGAAAATTAGGGGGAGACTCAAAAAAAATAATATTCTCATTGTCAAGCCCACAATTAATTTTAGGTACTGTGACACCCATAATTATTTTCGTGACACCCATAATTATAAGAAATTGTTAAAAATGTACGCATCAGGGATTATGCATCCGCATGACAGGTTATGCATCAGGGGTATAATTGGCAACACAACTTGGATATAACATATCTAAAAATCCGCGCCTTGGAATTTTACAAATTGTATATCGTTGGAAATCTTTTTAAGAGAGTTACGCAACGAGTACAAATAAGAATATCAAATTTTTGTTTTTCAGGAAAAAATCGGAGGTGATCATCATTTTAGGCAAAATTTTCGAAAACTTGATACATAACTATTATGCAGCCACCAAAATAGATGCATAACACATTCTGCAGACGCATAACGAATTATGCAACCATTTTCTCCACTGCACAACAAATTATGCATTTGGATAACAAAGTTATGCATCTATAACAAGTTATGTAACCATTGTTTTGGTTGATTTCAGTGCGTACATAAAAAAATTGATGCATAATGCAGTATGCATCCATATTTACTGATGCATCAGGTTATACATCTATTTTCTCGATGCATAAAAGATTGTGCGAAAATTTTCTCGATGCATAATGCATTATGCAGTCATGTTTTCGGATGCATAACAGGTTATGCAGCCTTATTTTTTGTTGGTCTCAATACTAAGAAAAAAAGTAGCTGCATAACGTGTTATGCAACCATTTTCGAGAATGCATAACAAGTTATGCAACAAATTTTGTAGATGCATAATCTGTTATGCATCACTATTCACACCTCCATTTTCTTTTAAATGCACGTCACACGCACACCAAACCCATTTGCACTTCCATCTCCTTTGCCTTGCCACTGCAACATCCTTTTAGCTCCATTTTCTTTTAAATACATAACCCATTGAAACCAACATCAACACCACCATTCCTAACTCACTTCACTGATCTATTCATCCATTTGTTCATAGCTCAATCATGACAGCAACCATAATTATAAAAAATTTAATATTTTTCGGTCACAATATAACCCAAAACTGTATATGTTACTCGCACCAATAATTCCGTGTTGTTCTCAAACTCAACCTTGTGCTAACCATTCCCAAAGATTCACAGAAGTCCAAGGCAAACCTGGTACAACAAACTATTGGCGACGGAACTTGAATTTGTGTAATCTGGTGGCTCAGACATTTTCACAAACAGTTTGTATGCGAGGAACTGGTGATGCAGACATGAACTATCTCGTGGTTTATGAGACCATCTCATCTCCTTCCCTGCAAACCCAGTTTCACACACAACAAAACCCATACATTCATTCATTTAGTAACTCAAATATTGCATTCAATCTTCCACATGTACTGCCCACTGTCAATGGCAGCAAGCTAGGTTCTTTCATGCTCAATTCAAACTGCAACAAACTACAAAACATGGCAGCATCATTAGTTTCTTCTTCTTCATTTCAGGTCAAGAAACTTCATCAAATGCTCATCATTCCGAACCTACTTCGATCTCTTGGTTAACCCATCTATTCATTTGAATTTCATCTCAAAATATAACCCAAAATGCACCCAAAACAACCCCAGTTCAGTTCCAAATGTGAGCTACAAAACCACCCAGGCTCAGCATCTTCCCCTCGTTCTTGTTGTTGTTAAGATACTCTCAAAAACCCACAAAATCATTCACACAATTCATGCCAACAACAGGTTCAATTCTTCCCTTTTCCTGGTTTAGAGTGCCAGCAGATTCACTCCGTTTCAGCTGCCATGTCTTCACCTATAACAATTCAGTCCTAACATTCATCTAACTCCACAATTCCATCTCCAGCTGCAGCTTCAATCTCTCCTCTAACTTCTTCTCAGATTTTCTTTACTCCTAACCACCAAATTCATTCCATCACTGTCAACAGAACCCATGAATAACAACATACCAAAATCCAGTCCAAACAGCCAATTTTCTGAATCTTCCTTCAACAGCAAACACATGTTCTCATCCACATTCATATAGAGTAACAGCATCAGTAACTCCACTTTGTTCTCTTCCTCAACTGCTCAAACACTAAACCCAGTTTCATATTTCTTCACTTAAAACCCCCGATTCACAACAACAACAGATTATCTTCTATCCCTTGAAATTCATCTCAACCACCATCTTTCTATTACTCATCTGTTTCCCAAATTGCAGCTTTGAACTCAAATTCACCACCATCTCCATCTGAATCTCAGAAGCAGATTCAGAATCCGAGCTTCAATTTCTGAGCAACTCTTCTCTTTTTCTCGATCTGTAGCAGCATCAATTTCGAACCCTAGATGCAGCAACAGAGAAGAGATTCATCACAAACATTAACAACATCACCATCTTCCAGTTCTAACTCGATTTCTTCCATCTCAAATCGACCTTTCTTGGTTCACTGATTTCTTCTCAAAAAGAAAGAAGAAGAGTACGATGAAATTCAATTTATTGTTAAGGTGTACCCGAAAGATTTAACATCAAAATACGTTTCGGAAGACAGTTATCTGGATCATAGATTTGTATCTTCTGCATGAAAGTAAATACATTTCCGACGAAAAATTTACCAGAGAATGGAAGCTCTAGTACTGTTTTATTCCTACCATCGCAAGTAAGTTGGTAACCGGGGTAACCACATAACTCGCTACCACGACCTTTTAATGTAAAAGGAAATCGAACTGTTGGCTCATCTTTTGTACACCACTGATAAACTGGACATTCTTCTGGACTAGTAGCACCTGCAATCAAATACGGAACGACTCGGAGGAAGACGGCGAAGAAAAAAGATAATTTTATGATACCCATTTGGTGATTAATGATGAGTTCTTTCTTACCTTCTCTCTCTCTATATATATATATATACACAGAAATTTCCATTGATGGTGAATAACAACATATATAGAGTTTTGGTATTGTTGACAACACCCCATTCAATCATACGAAAGAATCAACAACTATTTTAAATTGTGCACCGGCCAAGACCGAGTACGATACAAACTTTGAATTTTTATTTTGTCAAGAAATTTCAAGTCACTTGGATTTAAATTTCGTAGGGTTTTCCGGAAACAGAACGTCAACTGCTTTCTTTTTTCTGCTCAAGGTTGATTTAGCAACGGATTTGTATAACCAGCCTAGTCAGTGAAGCGCAATGATGGCACAATATTGCAGTCAGTGACCTGGCCAGTGAATCTGCAATATCTGACGATAAAGCGCCATGATAGCTGAGATAGGAAGGGATATTTGACACATGCAATATTACTAGCTTAATGAAGGATTAAGGACATCTCCCATGAACAACACTAGTCCTGCTTGCTTATATCAGATTTATCCTACTCGGAATTGCAGAATAAGTCACCAAGGCGCTAAGCCATTCTGTCTCAAAAGATGCTGTTGTTTATATCAGATTTATCCTACTCGGGTCAATATCAAAACATTATTCTAAAATACTATTTGTCGAAAAGAACATCTTAACAAGAAATGTCCGTCTCATGGCCTGTCCCAAGAGGTAATACCCACAACAGTGCTCCTCAAGGCAATGGAATATGAGAACACCTAAAACGGAGATTACATTTCTGAGTTTTTGTACAACGTTTACAGCAGATTATAGTTGGTTCCAATCTGTGAATATGGAGAATTTTTGCCAAAATCTCCTAATCGAGAAAATTAGTTGATAAGAGAAACAATCTACCACTATAAAAGAAAGAATACATAAAATAGGAAAAACACCTAACAATGAAAGAAAAATCATAATGTCTAGTCTAGTGAGTACCAACAACATACAATAGAAGAAACGAAACAACCACCACCCCAAATACCAGAACTCCAATGACTAGAAATCAATAGAACTCTTTGGAAATTCTTGATCAGAAACAGTTCAATTTCAGAAGGGGTTTCGATTATTAGGAAGAAATTCTAAAATGAATCAATTGCTGCGTGTAAGAGTGTAATGCGGCTAAGGTCAAGACTGAGGGCGTGACTCTATCAGTGCTATAGCTATTGGTAAAGGGTGGTGACAAGGTCAAGACTGACATTTATAGTCTTAAATTTATGTTCTTGCAATTTATCAGAACTTCAATATTCAATATTTAACATAGCTGTTTATGAGTAGAGATTCTTCTAAAACGTGGCATGACATTAGTTTATGCACTTCTTTCGCCTATTGAGGTCTAATACCAGGAGGATCACATTGTTCGGGTTTGAATACGACAGTTTAAAGCAATTACCTATGAAGAAACATTCTTATATGGTGGGAACATGAGTGGAAGAGAAGAGATAATTGCAACCAGAGATACCAGAATAATTATATGATGAAGAAATTTTCAAGCAAGCACTCACCAGAGAGGTAAGCAGCCATTATAGTATTCCACCTGCAAACTGCCTCTGAGCAAAATTGGTTCTGTAGCTGGGAGTGGGAGGAAACCCCTTGAAAACCGTCTTACCAAGGGTATGTCCTTGCAACTTCCCCAGCCCCTGCAGCATTTTAGTGATTCATGTCTACCAAAATGCACATACAATAATAAACAAACCGTCACTAGGAAGTTTGGACATTACACAACAAGAGGAGCATACAAACAAACCGAACACAAGCACATCCAGATGCAGATGGGAGCATACCTGGGAGTAGTAGTTTATAGCCAGAGCAATGAACCAGCTCAAGAAGTGTGTGAACTGTGAAGTCACCTATTCGGCGGAAGAAAAAGAAGCATAAATGCATTCTTTAGGGAGTAAGTTAGCTTCGAAGCAATTTCTTAAAGAATGCACTCATGCTTCTTCTTACGCTACGTAGTAGACAACCCAGCCCAAATGGCAGCCATCACAAAAATAAAAATCCTTGTACGGCATTATAGTGATATGGTTTAAATCGGCACACGGCATCCTATCCTAATGTGAACCATGGAACTCAATTCACAAAAGTTAAATCCAAGAATTAATGTTCATTGCAATTTTGAATACCATAAATTGCTCATACCAAATTTAACAAAATGCTTATCTTATTCCCATTTACCAGAGTAAGAAATATATATCCCCCCTCAGATTCACTGCCACAACCAAATCAAAAGCAATTAACACGGTGAATTATCTTCTGGAAGTGCCACATATGTGGAATCCCGCCAAAGCAGTTTGTACTTGTTGCCAATAAAATTAAGAACGTGGACAATGAAATAAAAACCTATAAACCTCATAATTGCAGAATATGTCACCAAGGCGTTAAACCTATAACTATAAGCAGTTTGTACTTGTTTCCAGAGATCATCACTCAACCTCAAATCAAAAACACGCCGAACAATAGAACGAGAAACCTTAACTAATCAAGTATCAAGAGGAAGAAATTAGGTATCTAGAGTCGAAGAAAAGTCAAAAGGGTTTTATATAAGACTAGCAGGACAAAACCCTGGAATGGGATTTACGGCTCCATCTTAAATGAACGGTATAACGGTACCTGTCCAGGGCCTTTGCCATTTGGCCAACTAGAGGAACAGAACTGCAATGCATGAAAGCTGTTTTGGGGGCTTCTGTTTTTTGATTGAGGGCTCACAAGAAGACAAAACAGGGTTGCCGAGTAGTAAACCAACTACCAAGGGTAAGTCCTTGCAACTTCCCCAGACTCCCATTTTGTCTTCTTATGAGCCCTCAATCAATAAACAGGACCCCCCCTTGAAAACCATCTTACCAAGGGTTGACCTCAATGGAACCTTAACAATGAACAGGGTAAGCAACTTTTAAAATCTCTCCCCCCGAGAACATTTGATTAGGTACCAACTGAAAATCAGATAAACTGGAAGAATATCATCACACACGGTAAATGCATTTCTAAGAAACAAAACAAGCACAAGCTCTTAGGCAGCAGGCAACTGCAAATGTACTTGAGAAACAAGCCTTAGATTTGTCATCACTAATAATCAACAGAAAAACTCATTTTTCAACAAAAGACAAATTCCTTCTTTCAAATTGTGAGGGAAGAGATCAAACCTAAGAAATAGCTAAAAACAATGGTTGGGAGGAGTAGAGATGGATCAGAGTACTGGCTTGGAAAACCTCTTCTGTTGAAAAAGATATTTAAACAAAACGCACATTATAATCTTAGTTGATCAGCTGGGGAAAGGATCATCACTTCCATCGTCTTTATTCTATTCACAAAAACAATCCAAACCCAAATGCGACACAGTACGAACCACAAAATAGCAAGAGAAAAACCGTTTTAGTTTTACCAAAATATACAAACATCTAGAATGCGTAGAGCAAAATAAAGCTAATTGGTAACGATGACAAAATCTCACTGAAATTCGCTGGAAATAGATCAATAAGAAAAGATATAGGCTTCAGTGTGTGTAACATTCAGATCATTGATAAAATCTCACTGAAATCCGCTAAGATATAAAATTTATCATCATTAGCCTTCAAATCTTATCTGATCTATTGATGTGCATTTGATATATAATCAAATCAAACCAGGCCCAGAATACATGATTAGATAAAACCTTAACAATGAACTGACGACGAATAAGCAACTTTTAACACTACTCTCTAGGACAATAAGGAAATGTGGCAGTTATTTTGACACAAATAAGCTGTTGAAGAAACTCAGCAAACCTGCAACACTAAAAGGCACAAATTTAGCATGAGCATTGGGGCTTTTTTCTTCATTGCATATGTCAGAGAAGCCCGGGGTGCAACATGCAGACAATACATGGAAAAAATAACAGATGCAATAAGCGAAAAATATAAAACAAACAAAGCAAGAAAAAAAAAAGCTTGAAATAACTACAAATGCCTCAGCCCCTTAGATGTTCAAATTGTGCGGTCATCTCCGCAATCATTACAGGTCTATGTGTAGTCATCATCGGCATCAATACTTGGTTTGCTCCAATCCATAAGAGAGAATTTATGGTAAATCTTCCTCTCGGCTCTCGAGGACATTTTAAGTAGCTAGAAATATTACTACAGTGAATACAAACATCAAATTATGATAATTACAATCCATCATCGCTCATACTTAACAATCAACAGTGGAATTCCAAATCAGGACCTATGTAAGAACATGACTTAACAATCAACAGTTAACTCTTCAGGGCCAAAGTAAGATTTTACAAAATAAATCCGTTCCAAATAACACACACAACAGAAGAAATGAAACAAGCACCCCCTCCAATACTATTCAAAAGAGATTGAATTCATAAAAAAACAGTCCAAATTTCAGAAGCACTTCCAAATAGGGATTTTCAACCTAGAATTAGAAAAAACAGAATGAAAATCAATGGAATATGAGACAACCTGAGATGGAGATCTTTCGACCACCATCAACATTTCAAGTTTAATTCTACTCAGTGGACTTTTAACAGACATATTACAGGTTTCTCCGATCTATGAAAATGGAGAACATATAAATGAAAATCAGATAAAACTGGAAACATACACAGTAAGATAGCATAACGCACGGTGAATACAAACATGAATTTACACAATAACTTCTTCAATCATCTCCTTATCTATGCAGCTGTTCATCTGATTTTGAATTTGTTCATACTCACAAAGCATTATGAAATTTGCCTCCTCACCTAATTTGGTACTCATTTCCAGATAAATCATCATTCAACTTCAAATCAAAAACACATCAAACAACAGAATGAAAATCAAACCAGAAAACTAATAATCAAATATGAAGAAGAAGAAGAAATGAGGGTTTCTGGATCTAGAGTTGGTAGTCGGTTTTCGGTACTTTAACTTGAATTAGTCTCTAACCACATGATAATTCGCGTTAGTCCCTAACCACATGGTAATTCACGTTGATGTGCTTATACCTGGACGCAAAAAGATAAGTCGTTATATTTTTATTCATAAAACCAAATTTAACTGTTCAAGTTTGATGTGCCCGATTTTAGATTTTGGTTCATAAAATCAAATCTGGCTCATATTTCATGCGCACAATAAAACTAAAAATTTTGTATGCCCAAGCATTGGGCACTCCATACATGATTCAACATCATGCTCAAATGCACCATTGAACATTACCTTGATTTAAGGGACCTAGCCGCGATCTTTCATTGTTGAATCTTGAATTCAAGCACCATACTGATTAGACTTGGATTGTTTGGGTATCAGAAATAGAAAAACTTGTACCTTTTCAAAACCAGGAGTCGTAAGCAAAAACATTCTTTGGAAAAAGTTAAATTTTTGGTTATTAGAAGTCACAACTAATTCCTGATCACTTTTATGCTTCCAGAGTTGAAAAGATAATTTCTTAAATGGTATCCAAACAAGCTAAGAAAAATTGGTAATCGGTTTGTGCAGGACCATCTGAATGGCTCCGGCCTCCTGACGTCATCTTTTGAATGTTGAGGTTGACAACTATTAATGCTATAAATGTCATACTTAAAACATATGTTTGTATCAGAAATTTATGTTGTTCAAATGATTTTAGGGAACTACCTCATAGCAAAGGCTATGGGTAGTCTCCGTTTGGAGACTAACTCGCTCATATGATGGACCCCTCGCTCATATGAACGAGTGAATCCACTATGGGCAAAAAAAAGAGCACTACACGGGAGACGGTCTCCCGTGAAAAAAGAAAATTGAAGCCAAATGGGGGACAGTTCCCCGTTAATAAAAAATAATTCAAAATTTAATAGTAAAATAATAATGGGAGGGAAAACTTTAAATTTGAAAAGCAGAATTTAAGCATTCACGGGGGACTGTCCCCCGTGAGATAGTGAAAAACAATATGGATGGGGGACTGTCCCCCGTCCAACCCAATTTTTTTGGTACACGGGGGACTGTCCCCCGTGTAGCTTTATTTTCTCAGACGGAGGACAGTCCCCCGTCTAGTGTTAAACTACCAACTACTCGTTCATATGAACGAGTGTATGAACGTGTTGGGGGTGGAACTGGGGTAAAAACTACCCATAAAAGCCTCTAACTAGAACAAATTGGTAGTGCACTCTTTCAAATGGAAGAGTGACACTACCCATAGGATTTTCTCTTAAGATGCTCCTCCTTAACAACCGAAAGAATAAAATGTTTTCATGGTTTTTGAAACATTCTAAAATACCTTATATGTTGTTCTCTCTGTTTGGGCCCATTGTTCGGGTTAAAATCTTTAGCTAATTCAATGCTCCCTTCATCCCACCCAATTTGGTCTGTTTTTAGTTTTCACAATTCTTAAGGCAAGGAACAAAAAGGAGTGTTGTTCTCCGATTATACCCTTATGAAAAATAGTGAAATTTAGAAATGACGTATCTCTCAAATTATCCTAAATGACATTTGTAAACTGTATAAGCATTTTAAAGCACCTATATAACAAATATATACATGACTAACAAACTATACATATTTTTTGTAATAACATTTAGCAAAAATAATGAATTAAAAGTTGAATCTCTCTTGTAGAAGTTGGGAACTGCTGAATTGCAGGTAGGCTTTAGTTATATTTGTAATTTGATTATGAAGTTTTATTTTGAGAATTGTATTAATTTATAGAATTCTGTTTAAATAAATTGAAATTGAAATATAGTTAAGAGTTTCAGGTGTGTGAGAACCTTTGGTCTGTCTGACTGAACTTGTTCAGTCTGACTCATTTTGCTTAGCTGACTCAGTTCTTCTGACTGAATCGAGTTTCCATTGTTGAACCGAGTCGAATCAGTTTGACTCACTGGATCACCAGACCCGAGTCATTGACCAGTTGACCTTGACTAGACTCTGACCTGGACTTCGACATTGACTGTTAGTTGACCCTTGACCGTTAGTTCGACAGTTAGTGACTGTTAGTTGACTTTATTGGACTTGGGATTAGGGCAGTTTTCTTAATTAGATGTTTTGGACCTCTTGTGGTCCGAATTAGACTTTGCACTACGGGGAAAACATCGATCAACTACACCAAAAAACAGTTGTCGTACGATATACGACGACGGATATCTATGGGTTGCACAAGGGGGTTGTAGAAAGTCTTCAATTCTTTACAACTCGTCAATACTAGTCATAAATACGGTTGTCGTTCCATTGTATACCACGCTTTTTTCAGTTGTGAATGTTTTTCGAAATTTCCTCTTAATGCCTAACACAACTCATACCTGGGTTGTGAAAATAACTCTTATACTACACTTGTTTGGATTGTAGAAATTTCTTTGACAACTATGGTTAGAGTTGTATGTGAATTCTTTGACAACAGTTGTTTGAGTTGTATGTCACTTATTTGACAACAATGGTTAGAGTTGCATGTCATCTCATTGACAACTTCTGCTTTAATTGTATGTCACTTTTTTGATAACTTTGGTTTGAATTGTTTGTCACTTCTTTGACAACTATGGGAAGAGTTACATGTCATTTCTTTGACAACTCTAATTCTGAGTTGTGGTACATATTCAATTTGGAAAAAAAAAAAATTGATAATTTAAATACAAAATTAAATTTGTAATACTTTAGATCAGATTTCCAATTATAATCACTATTGTTTGTTACTATAGAAGATCAGTTTTACATAACTTCGACACTAAAAAAAAAATCTAATAACACTTCTGTTTTAACAAAACCCTTCTAGCTATTCTTTCTCAGCTTCAAAAATCATCTATTAACCCTTGGAATCCTACTGTGGGTGAGATTGTGACAGCAAGCTTCATCTCCAATGGCATAATCTCTGTAAAACAAAAGTGAAAACTTAATTGAGTATACCAAGATCACAATCAAATATGAAAAGTAAAGAGTTACATAATGCGCCAGAATCATGTTATACTAGAGATATGTATACCTAGAGAACTGGTTTGGAACCATGTTATACTCCAATAGACTTAGAAAAAAATGGAACAAAGAGCCACACCAATAGCTAGTAACAAAGCTAAGTAATGCAGGCACCAGAAGGTGACAAATAAAACAGCACACTCTAAGACTAATCCCTACAAATTCTAGCCTAACACAATATCAACCTGTAAAATGAAATCCTGCCAATTTCTTAATCTCCCTATAATTCACCATTCCATATCAAATTCAATGTTTCTCCCAAAAATGTAGCTCCAAGGACATGAAATTCTATCCAATTCAACCTAATTCCGAGCTAAAACTTCAATACCCCGATTTTAACAACACAAAAGTATTAGTCTCCCTCCCACTCAATATATTACATTTAGTTAGTAAACCAAATAGATTGGCCGTTATATACATCACCCATTCCATCCTGATAACTAATCAGCTTTCCTTGACACACTGGACTTTAATATTGAGCTCACTCCAACTATTAATATACCCTAACATAAAATTGTCTGCCAATTGAACTTTCAACACAGCCAAAATGCATTTACCTTGTAGATCGTATGATAGAATACTTCCAGCAACCTGAGCTCCGCGCTGGGATGGGACATTCGACCTGTTTCACAGCTGCAAAAGTTAGTTGGTAAGTTGAGAGTATCCACAGCCCGTAGAATTTCAAGTAAAATGGAAAACCAACTAGAAACATGCTTCAACTTGTAGAGAAAATGACAATAAAATTCTGAATGTATGGTATTTCTAAAAGAAGTAGAAACAGGAATGTATGTTACCTTTGTTTTCAGGTCGTTAATGGCATCTCCAACAGTGCTTTGCTTCGGCAACCTGATCTGCAGTAACTCCATTTGCTGCGGATCTACCCAGAACAGATCGCAATTTCTGACTTCTTTCAGATGGTGGAACTTTATCAAAATCTGCTCCTTCCTAAATCATGCACATACAACGATTATGTAAGAAGAAGGCAAGGATTAATTTCGAGATGAGAACTATATAATCTTGCAGATTGGGAATTTTTTTGGAGGAATTGAGAGTTGACTTAGCCATATTGGCAAGTTCCACCAAGCAGCAAGGCATGAAGTGCCTACAAGAAAAAGCTCTCTCTCTAATTCGACAATTTTTTTTCTCTACAACTGAGAGCCTCTTGAAGATGCTCTCTGAGAACAAATTTTCCCACAACACAAGCATGTATCATCCATACAGGTGGGACTTTACTTAGTGAAACACAAGCAGGTAGGTTATTTCAACCAAACTTTATCTTAGTGAAACAAATTGAACTTCACTAACTTGGGACTTTACGGAGGAATTTTGTTAATCTTGGATCATCAAACTAGCAAAGTCCTACTACAAAGTTTAGAACCATCAAAGAAGTACGGAAGCTAACCTTTTCTCTGGCCATGAGTTACCCTAGCGGACTTGACCTGTAGCAATGCAACCTGTACAGCCTTACTCCCACCAATAAAATTTGGATGTGAAGTATTTATATAGTCCATCTGCAAAATAAAATTAACCAAATTAAGATGTACACACGAGCAACACAGCAAAAAATTAATTTGGGGATAAATAGTGAGAGCTTTTAGAATTTAGAGGCAGCGAATGCACTTGAATGTCAGCATACCTCCATGTCAATTATGTGCTTAATCACTATCTCGGAAGGCTCGAGTCCGTCTCGTAGAAATTCTCCAATAACTTTATCCATGCGCTTTTTCAGCACATGAAGCCGCTGCAGCTCGTTGCCCATACAACTATGACTTATCTGAAATAGAAAAACAAAATCAGTTATTCACATTTCAATGGTGACATGAAGGCTTAATAGCACCAGATTAAACTGTCTCATACGTGAGAATAAAGACGATGTGTGCTGTACCTTTATTAACTCATCATAAACAAAATCCCGCACATTGAAGACTTGGATCTTGCAAACGTTCGATCTGCTTCCGAACAAGAACTTCAAATGGCACCATTGAGTGAGGGTTTTTTTTCCCGAGGGAGGGGAAGATGAGAAACGAGAAAAAGTGAGTGAAGGTAAGTGAGAGAATTTTTTTTTTCTTTTTATCTAAAAGAATTCGAACGGATAAGATATGGTATGATGAAGTCATACAGATTATGAAAATATTTGGACGGTATAGATTTAAGTTATGAGTGTTATACGGATCAAGGCAAGTGTGTTTTCTTTGTGCTTTCTCTTTGTGTTAACAAAACTAGTCATAAAAATCCAAAGTGACCAAACTTGTGGTACAAAAAACTCACTCTAATGTTGGGATTCATTAAAACTCCATCTTAAATTAAATTATACAAAACCCCAAAATTTTAAAAAATTGATACAAAAACCCCAAATTTCAAAATTGGTTTCATCAAATTTTATGATGAAACCAAAAATTGGTTTCGTCAAATTCTACGAGGTTTCATCAAATTTTATGATGAAACCAAATTTTGGTTTCATCAAAATTTTATTTTTTGGGGTTTTTGTGTTACTTTTGTTTTGGCGGGTTTTTTATGGATGGATAGTGACTCCTTTGGGGTTATAACTCGGGGACCGTTGTGTTAATACGAACTCATTTTTTCGGTTTAATTATCAACCTTCGACATGAAAAAAATTCAAAAAAAATATTAATAAATTTAGGACATTGTTATCGACATTCTGATATAAAAAAAAATCCAAAAAATGTATAAGAATGAATCTGGAAATGAAAAATGAATTCGATAATTGGTGTGTTTCTTTGTGCTTTCTCTTTTTGTTTTTGTGCTTTCTCTTTGTGCTTCCTGTTTGAATTTCGACTAGTCGCATAGGTCATGAAGTAATTTTTTACAAGTCATACAGGTAATTAAGTATCTTTAGTTCACACTAGTAAACTCAGGTTATAAGATTACTAGAGATGGACCACGAAATTCAGGATGGTTCTGACTTTAAACTTAGCTGTATACATCATCAAAATCGATAAATATGAAGCTTAGTGTTGATTCGAACTTCAAATGTGGTATAACGACATACAAATTATGAACTTAGAAGCTTCGGGAGGGTTCTGATTTCAAACTTAGCATGATACATCATCGAAATCGATAAATATGAAGCTCAGTGTTGATTCGAACTTCAAATGTGGTATAACGGCATACGAACTGTGAACCAAGAAGCTTCAGGATGGTTCTGACTTCAAACTTAGCAGGATACATCATTGAAATCGATAAATATGAAGCTCAATGTCGATTCGAACTTCAAATATGGTATAACGGCATACAAACTCTGAACCAAGAAGCTCTAGGAGGGTTCTGACTTCAAACTTAGCAGGATACAACATTGAAATCCATAAATATGAAGCTTAATGCCGATTCGAACTTCAAATATGGTATAACGGCATACAAACTCTGAACCAAGAAGCTCTAGGAGGGTTCTGACTTCAAACTTAGCAGGATACATCATTGAAATCCATAAATATGAAGCTTAATGCCGATTCGAGTTTCAAATGTGGTATAACACCATACAAACTCTGAACCAAGAAGCTCTGGGAGGGTTCTGACTTTAAACTTAGTAGGATACATCATTGAAATCGACGAATATGAAGCTCAGTGCCGATTCAAACTTCAAATATGGTAGAACCCCATACAAACTATGAACCTAAAAGCTCTTGGAGGGTTCTGACTTCAAACTGAGCATGATACATCATCGAAATGGATAAATATGAAGCTCAGTGTCGATTTGAACTTCAAATGTGGTATAACGCCATACAAACTATGAACCAAGAAGCTCTTGGAGGGTTCTAACTTCAAACTGAGCATGATACATCACCAAAATCGATAAAGATGAAGCTCGGTGTCAATTCGAACTTCAAATGTGGTATAAGCCATATAAACTATGAACCAAGAAGCTCTGGGAGGGTTCAGACTGCAATCCATTTACAGGTAAGATTCCCTCCAAAAAGGTAAGCCTAAACCCAAACCCAAATTTTTTGGGCTTGTAATTTTTTTGGTTTGTATTGTTATTCTCTTTTGGGCTTGTAATTGTAATTATCTTTTTGGGCATGTAATAATTATTTTAATTTTATTTCTTTTATTTATTTGGGATTGTAATAATTTTAGTTTTATTTTTATTTTCTTTTTTTTGTGGGTTTGTAATAATTAGTTTTATTTTTATTTCTTTCTTTATTTGGGCTTGTAACTTAGTTGTTTGTTAGGCTTGTAGTTTCTTTTAAACTAAAAGTTGGGCTTCAAAACCCAACACAAAAAAAAAAAAAAAAAAAAATTTGCTCCTTATTTCAAAAACCAAAATTTTATCCCAAGCAAAACCAAATTTTCTTTTCAAAACCCTTTCAAACCAAATTTTCAAAACCCATTAAAACCAAATTTTTTGAAAAAATGGGCGAGTGTGTGAATAAACTCCGTAGTCTCCATGAATACATGTACCCTAACATAATAAGTCAGTTATCATGTATCGTCTTACCCCAGACTGATGGCCCATTTGAACTAAACGCAAGCATGATACAAATACTTCCTATATTTCGAGGGTTCGATTCTGAGAATCCCTATAACCATGTAAGAGAGTTTGAACAAATTGTCCGGGCTTTACATCCTGACCATATATCCGAAGACTCTTTGAAATTGCGTTTGTTTACTTTTTCTTTAAAGGAAAAGGCCAAAACATGGTTTTACGGTTTGAGACCGCAGTCAATCACCACTTGGGACCAACTCACAAATCAATTTGTCGGAAGGTTCTTTCCACATCATAGGACCATCTCTATTCGTCGAAGTATTAATTGTTTTGTCCAGTTAGATGGAGAAACACTTTTTCATTATTTTGAACGATTTAATGATTTGTTGTTTGAGTGCCCTCATCATGGCCTCGAGAAGTGGAGACTGGTCGCCATTCTTTATGAGGGACTAGACTTTAAGTCTCGAGCCTTAGTTGAATCTATGTGTAATGGTGAATTCATTGATAAAACTGTGGACGATGCATGGTTATTTCTAGCTGAAGTTGCAGAGAAAACCCATCAGTGGGAAACCTATAGGGAAACTAGGACCATGCCACATGATATGGGTAATCACCATGAGTCAGATGTTGATTTTCCCAATGAGCTTAATTCTGGATATAGTGTTTCATACCCTATTGCTGAAAATGTCAATCCATATTCACCTATTTTAGAGGCAGATGTATGGACGAAAAACACTAATGGTTTTGACAAAGTAGGATTTTCATGTATTTGTGATGATGATGATTATGATGATGTTATATTAGAAGAACATGTCTATGCTGAAAATGTTATGGAACCTTTGGGTTCAAATACATTAGGCTTTTCTGCCCCGACCTTCATGAATGATGTTTCTTCTAGTATTCCATATACATGTGATGAGGCTACTGATTTAGATATTGTGCAGTTATCCTGTGAAGAGCATGACTTAGGTAATGTTGAATCTTCTGTTGACACTAATGATCCTATGCATGAAAATATAGTTGATGTGTCTGATTCCATACTTAAGCCACAATATATTGCTTCTTTTGATGTTAATTTGGAAATTTCGGATAACCATGATTCTGAATTTGGACTTGTGAAATTGTGTTGTGATGATGAGCATGCTACACAACTTGATTATGATTTAGAAAATGCTGATGTGACTGATAATATTGGTACTTTTGATCTCATGCATGTGAGAAACTTAGATGTCACTGATGAGTGCCAAATATTGTATATTTTTATCCCTTTTTGTTGGCAATTAACTCATCTTTTGTGCATTAATTCTACATTTTATCCCATATTCTGTATTTTCATTGTTTTCAAGAATAAATATTTTTCTTAATTAATTTTGCATTTTTAGGTACCAAATAAAGCTTGGATGACTTGCGGAGCGGAAAAGAGCAGAAAAGTAGTGAAAAGCCGGAAGAAATTATGCAAGGAAGCCGCGAAGAATGGTGCGCATAAGCCCAAAAGACTAGAAATGGGCTCAAGAAGGAAGAATTGCTCTTAAAGAAAATATGGGCTTGGCATACCCAAGGCCCAAAACCCTTACCCAAACCCATTTTCTATAACCAAAACCACCTCCATCTTCAGCCGTCGGATTGGATCCATCTCATCATCCGATGGTCGCTCCTTCATCGCGCATCAAAATCTGAAGCTCCTATCAAACACCATAGTGCCTAAATTCCAAGCCATCAGATTAGATTGCAGTTGAATCCTACGATCGCTCCTATGCCTGTGCATCAAATCCCGATGATTCCGATCAACACTACAACACCTAACCTAATCTCGCACCGTAGACTTCGCTGTATTTTACATCCTACGGTCGCTACAAGCTGCTTATTCCTTAGCCGTCCGATCCACCTACCATCTCCATATCCAGCGGCTTCAGCTCGCGGTACACCCATCTTGATACACCCGCCTAACACACTAATACTCGAACCCTATGACCTAGCCAAACAGCTCCCTACCCTAACCCATATCGACCTCCACCTTCTTCTTCCTCTCCCCCGACCAAACCAGACCTGCAACACCACCTTCTCCCTGCCGCGCCACCAAACGCCCTGCCACAACCACCTCGAGCTCACACATTGTCACCCTATCATCCTACACGCGATTGATAGCTTCCCCCATCCTTCTATCCCTTTATCCCATCAACTTATTACCTAACCTAAACCCTAGGTTATGGGTTGATGGATTAACGTGTGCTAGAGAGAAATTGAAGGCATGGAGAGGTAGAGGAGGACAAATAGAAGCATGGGTCGACATCAAACTTGAGTGGTTGTGTCAAATTGGGTGAGTAATCCCTAACCCTAGCCTCAACTGTTTTGGGGGGGGGGGGGGA
>NC_039368.1:126881121-126883691 GCF_003573695.1 Papaver somniferum | reverse complement strand
ATTTGGGGAAAATGTATAGAACTATAAATTGAGAGCTGGGGTGTTGTAGAAAACTGTTCTTGGATTAACCAAGTAACCAATTAGGGTTAAATTTCAGTTTTGATATTTTAATTTTAATTCAATTTAGTTCCAGTTTCAATTTAGGTTTGTTTTAATTTTCAATTTCAATTTCAATTGTTATGTTTTAATTCCATGTGTGATGTTTAAATTCCTGTTTTTATGGTTTAATTTCATGTTAGGGTTAGTTTTAATTTCATGTCAGGGTTAATTTCAATTTCATGTTATGTTAGATTTTAATTTTAGTTTCAATTTCAATCTTGTGCTATGATAATGATAGACTGTTAGTCACTGTTTAGGGTTATGATCATGTTTAAGTATAACTGTTAGCATTATGTTAGTGTAAATATCACTCTTCTTTGCTCAAATGTTAGGTTCAATTCACTATCAAGAAGTGATGGAATGTTAGGCTAGAAGCCTTAGAGCATTGTGTTGATTGAGCAGTGGGGAGAAACTAGTGCTCACTAGTGACTGTGAGCAAACTGGTTCTCTTCCCACTCTAGTTGTATGCCTAGGCTCCCAACTTTGCCTTTCATTTTTTGTTCTTGCTCACCTTCACCATCTCCACTGCCCTTGGCTAAAAACAGCCTTGGTTTGTTCTGTTTTATTTCATGTTTAATTCCATGTTCATTTAATTTATGTTCTTATGATTTCTGTTTGTTTCTAATTTCAATTTAGTTTTGTGTTTAATGTTAGTTCACTTTTAGTGTCAACTGTTAGCTTCTCAAATGTTAGGCTTAGTTTACTGTTTTGTGTCAATGCTAGGTTAGAGCCTTAGAGCATTGAGTTGATTGAGCAGTGGGGAGAAACTAGTGCTCACTAGTGACTGTGAGCAAGCTGGTTCTCTTCCCACTCTAGATGAATGCCTAAAGCCATTGCCTTGGCTTTGCTTTTTTTTTGTCACTGTCACTGCCACACCATCACTGCCTTTGGCCATTGGCCACTGTTTTTCTTCATTTTCCACTGTCCATTTTTCCTATATCAATTTTCACTGTTCTTGGTTTAGTGCCACCATTACTTCACTGCCATCTCTTCTTTTCTCCTTGCCTTGCTACTCAGCTGCCTTGGCCACTGCCCTGCAACCCTGCTGCTGCTGCTGCTTTCCTTCCTCTTGCTACTGCTGCTGCTACTTCTTCTCCTGTTGCTGCTCCCAGCTCCTGTTGCCTTCACTTCTCCAGCCTTGCTGTGCTCCTGCCAAGCCCAGCTCATCATTAGGTTACCAAGCCCAGTTCTCAGTCATTACAAAGGCCCAGGTCACTTTTAAAAGTAAAAGCCTGATTCAATCAAAGCCTGAACTCAATTAAAGGCCCAGTCCAATTCAGGTTTAAGGCAAAAGCCTAATTCAGTCCATCAAAGGCCCAGTTCACTGTCAAGGGTACTCAAAGCCCATTGACATTCAAAGCCAAGTGCACTTCAAAGGCCAAGCCTAGTGCACTTCAAGACCAACTGAGCCCAAGCTCAGTTCACTTCATTATCAAACAAGCCTATAATCCAAAGGTACCCTAAGCCCAAAGCCCAAAAGGCTTCATAGTTAACCAACAACAAATTAGAGCCCAAAATAGCTAGAGAACTCCAAACACACCCAGTCTCTGTGGATCGACCCGTACTTGCACGAGCTACAACCGACGACCGTGCACTTGCGGTATTACTGTAGGCCCGCGTTTCATTACGCTTAATTTTACACATTCCCGGGTCCACCAGTCACCTTCTTGCCTAAGTCACAGATTGAGATTATTCCACCCAACCTAGATTTGGTTTGTAACAAAAATTTTAAACCAACTTTTCTGAAGATTCCCAACCTAGGATTGGAACTGTGTGCCTCTCAAGTCCTCTTGGACTATTTTGCATCTAAATACAATACTTTTAAGGAGCCACAGTTGGAATATGCATGTTTGTCCATCCCAAACAAAGTCCATTTTCAGTTAGACCTCGTGAATCCTGCACCCCTAAAATTGTTAGATTTTGTGCTTAAAAGTAAACCTGTTGAAAAATTTAGGTTTAGGGGTGATTCATCCGGTTTTTCACTCTCGCTCTCATTTCAGTCCAATTTTAGTGTTTTGAAACTGTCTATGTTTCAACACTTTGTCTTTTGGGTTGATCCTAAACTCTTTAGATTGTTAGTGTATGGTGAATTTTTTGTATATAATCCAGTAGATAAAAATTTTAAAAATCCTTTTGTTCATTTTGTATATATTTTGCTAATCCAATATGATCTCAGCTGACATATGTTGGATTTTTGCCTTGAATAATGGAGTTCAAAACTTGCTTTCGCCGAAATCGGGTATTCTCTTTCCTTTTTCTCTACTCAACATGATCCTCTTCATATGTTGTATTATAATTTTGTTCATATTTTGAAACATTGATGACAATGTTTAGTTTAGGTTTGGGGGTGAAAAGTAGATACTTTGATAATATGCCATAATTGAAAACAAGAACTCCTTCTTTTTGAAAAAAAAAAATGAAAAATGAAAATAAAAAAAAAAAAATTGAAAAAAAAAAAAAAAAAAAAAAAA
>NC_039368.1:126872673-126880907 GCF_003573695.1 Papaver somniferum | reverse complement strand
TATATTCAGAAAAAAATATCAGAAAAATACAAAAAAATCAAGTATTTATCAATTCCATCCTCTCTTGTTCCAAAAATAAAAGAGAGTAGTCAATGTAAATAAGAGTCATGTAAATAGTCATTTTGTTGTTTCATTGTAATAAGCAAGGAGGGTGTATGCCATTGATGTACAACGCGAGTAATTGTGAAATACCTCCAACTCATTCACAATTCTCGTAAAGTCCGGACAGCTAGCTAGATTTCGACCTTGGTTCTTAGCCTGAGAAACTATCTCTTGGTGATTAGTAGTCATAACATCCGATCTTTCTTTACACATGTGTAGATACACTTTACACTCTTATCACATGTCTTTATTTGTTATCAGTGCTAGGATTGTGCCTTTGATATCTAGATTGACATCTCCATTTTGCTGTAAGCTTAAACTATCTTGCACATGTCACATTTGATGGAATCTGAGCTTATATTTTGACCTAGAACTTTGTAGGTACGTTCTAAGCAAGCCTTCACGAGACTTCACTCGTCCACTAGGGACACTTAGTGGTTTAAAAGGCTTAGTGCATACGCTAAATGCATTCGAGAGACCAGCGACAGTGGTATAGGTAGGATTTCCTTAGTTTTGTTTTACTTGAGGACAAGTAAAATTCAGGTTTGGGGGTATTTGATGAGTGCTAAAAAGTGCATATTTTTATATATTTTTCTTGGCATTTAACTCATCCTTTGTGCATTAATTCTACATTTTATCCCATATTCTGTATTTTCATTGTTTTCAAGAATAAATATTTTTCTTACTTAATTTTATATTTTTAGGTAATAAATAAAGTCTGGATGACTTGCGGAGCGGAAAAGAGCTGAAGAGTGGTGAAAAGCCGGAAGAAATTACGCAAGGAAGCCGCAAAGAATGGTGCGCACAAGACCAAAAAGTTAGGAATGGGCTCAAGAAGGAAGAATTGTTCTTAAAGAAGATATGGGCTTGGCATACCCAAGGCCCAAAACCCTTACCCAAACCCATTTTCTATATCCATACCCGCCTCCATCTTCAGCCGTCAGATTAGATTGCATTTGAATCCTACGGTCGCTTCTTTGACTATGCATCAAATCTCAATACTTCCGCTTAACACCACAGTACCTAACTCCATCTTGCGCCGTCGGTTTCGTTGTATCTATGCATCCGACGGTAGCTACAAGCTCCACTCCATCTCGCCGTCAGATTGTTCTATCAACTCCACATCCCACGGCCTAGCTTCGAAGATCATCCAACTTGATATCCCCGATCAACACTCTAACACCAAACCCTATACTACCCAAACAAACAGCCTCTCCCCTTCTTTCCATCGACCTCACCCATCTCTGCAACTCCACCACCTTCACCTGCCGCACCACCATCATCACCACCACCTTCTTCACCTGCTAAAACCACCATGCAACCACCATACCATCATCACAACCACCTATATTACCTAAACCACCTAATACCCCTCTCTCTAGCCCTCTATTTCACTGATTTCTCACCATTCTTTTCTCTGAAACCCTAGGTGAGAAATCAGTCAAATAGGTGAGTCTAGAGTAGCAGTTGGCGCATGGGAATGGAGCAGGAAGAGATTACAAGGCATGGATCGACGTTAATTGGGATTGATTTCAGCGAATTAGGTGAGAATACCAAACCCTAAATTCAACTGTTTTGGGAATTTTTGAGGGAATTGTGTAAAACCCTAAATTGGGGGAATTGGGTATAAATAGAGGCTTTGGGGTGTTGTATTGGATAGGCCTGGATTAGCCAGAGCACATTTCAGGAGGCCTGGACTAGCCAGTGCTCTCCACTGTTAGTCTCAAGTTTAGATTAATTTTCAGTATTGTAATAATGTTCTAATTCAATAACTAGGGTTTTGATGAAACCCATAATCATATGTTAAGATAATTCATGTTCATGTTGTTGTCCTTGTTGTGCTTCATTGCTTTAGGAATGATAGTTAGCTAATGGATCAAATTAGCCTGTGATCAATTGTACTATAAGAAGACAGTTGATACTAGGGGTGAGTTAGTGAAGTTGGTTGATAAGTCATCCATTTGAGACCTCTCTGGAGGAAGAAATGTGCTTAATTGATAAAGGAATGACAGTTAGCTAATTGAACCAAATGAGCCTGTGATAGGTTGTGCTGTAAGAAGACAGCTTATACTAGGGGTGAGTTAGGGAGACTAACTGAGAGATCATTCATTGTAGTTTTATCTGGAAAAGAACAAGAACATAATTTGAATAGGCATTGCCTTAGCTTAGGATTATTGGGTGGATTCATATGCCCTAGTGCTTTTAGTCACTGTCACTAGAAAGATTTAGAAAACAACACCAGCTCCCTCCTTGTCCCTGTGGACTTCCCCTGCTTATTCATTATCTACTATCTGACCCTGTATACTTACAGGTGTAAATATAACCATAGTTTTAGGTTTAATTCCTTGAGCTATCAGTACGTTAATAAAAACACTTTGGTTTGATCCATATAGTTATGCTAAATGTACCGTCAGGAGAATACTAATAAGGAAGAACGAGGAGTAAAATGTTTTTCAAAAACACATATTGCTTCCGCCATACTAGCTTTTGTTGTTAACAAATGTTCTCAACTGATAACCTTCGCACACAGAATGTTGAACAAGATACTGATCCAGTCAAGAGAAACTCGTAGTGAAGTTGCAATACGAACCGATAATGGAAACAAATGCTGCATTATAACATGATAATCATTAGACTTGAGATTCCTTAGCTCGGGAGGATTTACGCTGATGCAATTGCGAAGATTGGAGGAGAAGCTGGAAGGCACCCTTAAGTTCTTCAAAATAGTACAAAAATTACCCTCTACCTTTTTACGAGGGCAAAAGTTCCACTTTTCATTGTTGTTTTATCGGTAACAACATCCTGTTTCAGCCACAATTTTTTTTTTAAAATCCCCATCTCTTCCATAAAACAAGAACAACAATGTAATTAATTTTTCACAGTGCCTCATTTGCGAAATCCCCAGTCTCGTCTTTGAAAACTGCATGGGCCACTTCATGGAATGCGGGTATAAGGGAAGGGTTGATCCAAGCACCGCCAACGAAAGACAGTTTAAGAGATTTGTGACTAGTTAATGTTTTTCCTAATGTGTTGATGAGTTGAAAATAAATAGAATTCAGGTTGTTGAGACTTTCATAGTTGAGAAATCCTGATAATAGTTTTAAGGTTGCACCACTTGCTCTAAAAGTAATAAAGACCAGAAAAGATACAAGATTGACATTCTTCGATTTGTTCAACCACACGTCTTTAACGAGTTTCATGCATGGATCGACGCTCTTTATTGGTACCTCACTTTCTTTTACTTTTAGTTTCTGATCCAAGTCTATGATCAAACCAAAGTATCGCAAAACTAAATATAGTGGTGTGAAGAAATTAAGCATTTATTTAAACGTAGCTAGCAAAACTAAATACAAATGACGTGAAGAAATTAAGCATTTATTTAAATATAGCTAGAAAAGACTAGTTACGCATAAATCCTAATATCGCTAGGATGCTAAAACTAAGAGAAAAACACACCCATTTTCGAAACCAGAATCTGATTACTAAACTCAGAAAACTTCTATATATTTATGTAGTTTTTTCAGTGATAAGAAAAATTGGTTCAATTTTTGTGAAGATTTTGGTTTCGGAATTTAATTTCTAATGCTAAAAATAAAAAACTAAATTAAAAGTGATATTAGGGTTTTAGAAATAACCAAAACTTTGAATTCCACTACAACTTATGATTGAATGATACGGATTTCAAAACTCTAATCAACTTTTAAATCCATTTTTTATCTTAACTCGCTAAATATCAGACAGATTCTCAAATATTACTTGTAAACCTTAAGCATAGATTATCAATATATTTAACAAAGCATAACCTATCAAATTAAATGACACATAATTAGGAAAATCATGCAAACAATTTAAAACTCTGTAAAAGCAGTGATTAAGTGAAGTATATTATAAAACTAGAGAAAATAAAAAGTTACCCATCAATCATGTGTAAGTAGCTTCATCCATTGCCTTGGTTACGGGGGAATTAGCTCATCATGGTAAACAACATATCAAAATATGTATTCATCGATCAAAAGTGTTTGTAAATGATGAAAAAAAATAAAACAGCTCAATCGCAATGCTTATAAGCGTTACAGACTGACAATTACAAGGGTTTGAATAAATAAGACTGCTAAGAATACGATTGTCTACTGTGTCGTTTACTTTTGCGACGGACTTCAGCGTCCCTTTGTTCTTCGTGTTCTTGAGTTTGTGCAGCAACAAAAACTCTTCCTGCAACTCCTTTGATTCTTCTCTGTAGCATTCTATTCGTTCCCAAATTCTCGGTACCCTTTTCTGGGATTCCTATCACCTCTTATATACACCACACGTCCAAGTTTATCGTGAAAATCTTCCAATATAATTCTTTTTTTCCCTTCTACAAGAGTTACAGTTATTTTCCTTTTCCTTTTTGTACTCTTACATGTCTATATAAATCCTGAGTTGTTCAAAACTCTTTCCAAAGATACAGTTAGATCAACAGGGAAAATTCTCATTTCCTAACCTGCACGTACTTTCCATTTTTCAACCCCAAACAAATACGAGAAAAACCCTCCTCTGTTTTGTCGAGAAAGCCATACAAAGTTCCTTTTCCTTCAAGTCCAAGACACATAACCACCATGTTTTAATGAAACAGGGTCTGATGAATCCATACACGGCAAGAAATCCGTCTAAATCTCTCAAGTTCTTCCCATATATAAAACCGAGAAACATCTTTGCCTGTTTTCCTTCAATCGAGTTATCTATCCCAACAAGATCGAATCCAACAACCAAAACTTCCCTGTTTTGTGCAATAGAGTGAGACCAATCAGTTTCAGCGATTCAATCTCAGTATATCACCTTCAAATCTTCAACCCTAAATCTGCCGGTAAAGAACAAATTTTTCCGCCTTTTATGAAATTCAAATGGAGAAGATGACCACCCTTATCTGTGGCTAGTCTCCCTTTAGTAATCAAGGGTACAACTAGCAATTATTGGGCTGCGATAGCAGTTTCTGGGGTACAAAGAGTAATTTTGGGATGTAGATAGTAAACTCCTGGGTGCCTTTATCAACTTTTCTGAGGTGCCTTTAACACATTTTCGGGGTTCCTTTAGTAATTTTTTACGGAGCTTCAAATGTCACTTTTCGAGCCAATTTCTCCGCAAAAGCTTATTTCTCCAAAAGTACCTACAAAGACATGGAATACCAAAATAAGTACAAAAATGAGTACTAACAATATAGAAAATAGAGAACAAAATAGACATAAAAATGCGTCTATCATATATCCTAGCAAAAAAACACACAAGTGAATTATTTTTTGAGTCACATAGATTGATTCTACTTTCTTTTTTCCAATTAGCGGCGGGTACATCACGCAGGATTTGGACAATTACACTTTGGAAACCAGAAGTTTGACTATACGGACGCAAAAAGTTTATATGATAAGCGAATATCCATAAACGGGATTAAAATCCCACTTTCCCTAACATTTTAAGTTTGGAAACCAATTGGACCGGAAACCCATGCTTTCAACAAGCTCCATCCCTGCGACATCAATGTTTATCGATTATGACAATTAATTACCAAAGTTCTTACATGGAAAATCAGATTAAAAAGGAGTTAACCCTCAGAATACCTGATGTAATAAAATCTTAATATTTTAATTTTACTTTAAATAAATATTAAAAAATAAAATAATGAAAGATATGATAAGTAGGTCATTCCGGAGATATAGTTAAGGCTTGTTAATACATTTTTCAAAAACCTTGGTATTTAGTATATTGTCATTCACTATTGAAGATTGGTGGGCCCGGGAAAGCGTATAAAATTGAAGCGAAATGAAACGCGGGCCTACAGTAATACCGCAAGTGCACGGTCGTCAGTTGTAACTCGTGCAAGTACGGGTCGATCCACAGAGATTGGGAGTATTTGGAATTTCTAGCTATTTGGGCTCTAAATTGCTATTGGGCTTCTAATTGTGCTTTGGGCTTAGTGGGATTTTGTAACAATGAAATGGTTTTGAGCTCAGTGGGCTTTTGGATTGACTGTGAACTTATGGGCTTTTGGTCTTTTGAATTGCACTGGGCTTGGTAACAGTGAACTGGGCCTTTGATTTTGAATTTGGGCTTGGGATCAGTGTAGTGAACTGAGCCCTGGATCTCTAAACTTGATTCTTAGCTGAGCCAAGCTCAGTTGCAGCAGCAGCTGGGGGAAGGGCTTCAGCAGCAGCAGAAGCAGTGCACAGCAGCAGCAGCTGGGGGAGAACAAGGCAGCAGAGCACTAGTGAAGAAAAAGGTCAGGTGCTCAGCAGGGAAAGGGAGAGCAGGAGCTGTGCAGGCTGACAAGGTAAAGCAGGCTCTAGGCAGACAGGGCACTAAATCACACAGGGCCAAGGATGGCATTTACAATGACATGTACAAAGAAAAAGTAACAATGGTATATACATGGAAGCAACACAGGGCAAAAGGATGCAAATTTACAATGGCAAAAGCAAACAACACAAAGTATTATGAGAAGGTGACAGAACAATGAAACTAAACAAAGAACAATGGAACCAAGGCCTAAGCCAAGGGCAGGGGTGTGAAGAAGTAACAAAACAGTTAAGTTGCAAGTGACTGTGAAAACAGAATGTGGGTTAAGCTAAGGCTTTGAATCCACCCTTGTGTCCTAGCCAAACAATGTGATCCTAGGTTGAGTTGAAAATCCTATGCATACATCTAGAATGGGAGGAAAACTAATTTGCTCACTAGTTTGCCCCTAGCATTGACTGTCTTTTGACAGAACAATCAATCACAGGCACTATGAGCATCAATCTCTTCCCATTGCTCAATCAAAACACTGCACTAAGGCTCTAACCTAGCATTCCATTATCAGACAGTGCACTAAAGCTTCATTTGAGCCTCAGCAGTGAACTCAGAACATAATTAACACTACAATGGAACTAAACATGATCATGTGAAATAACAAAGCATTTAAACAACTAAACAGTGAATGAAAATTGCAAATGAAGAACCCTAAAAATTAACAGTGAAATCAAATTGACATTTGAGAATTAAATTAACCCAATTAGGGGGTTTCTCGGCTAACCCAAGAACAACCTTTAACATCCTACATCACTTCCCTTTTATAGCTTACAACAAAATACAAAACCCTAATTCGAAACCCTAATTTTTTGGGGAAAATCAAATTCTCTCACCAATTTCCTGAATTGAGCTCGACCCATGCTTTGGGTATGTCCCCTCTGCTCTTCTGAAGCTTTTCCTGCCCTCAATTTTGTCTTATCCTCGCTGTTGGTGAAACCCTAGCTCGAGATTTCTTATCAAACCTACACCTAGGGTTCAGAGATGTGAATTTGGAAAGAAGTCTAGGCTAGGGAGAGATGTCGTGGTGTTGTCGGGTGGTTGTGGTGGTGGTGTGGTTCGAGAAGAAGGTGTAGCTGGTGGAGGTGATGGAGTTGCAGAGCTATGGAGCAGCTCTCTGCAGACGGAGTGGAGGAGAAGAACTCGATGTTTGGGAAGAAGGGGGTGTTTGGCTTGAGGTCGATGGGTTCGATGGCTAAGGTGTTGAGTGGAATCATCAGAAGTTGATGCGCAGCGAGGAGATCCGTTGGATAATCACTTACTAATTGAATCGAACGGCACGATGTAAACAAGCTCTGAGCGACCGTTGGATTAAGTGATACAACGAAGCTGACGGTTCCAGATGGAGTTAGGTGCTGTAGTGTTAGACAGGAGCTTCAGACTTTGATGTACGGCGATGCTGCGACCGTAGGATGCTGAGATGATCCAATCTGACGGCTAGAAAGGGAAACGGGTATGGATATAGGAAATGGATTTGGGTGAGGGTTTTGGGCCTTGGGTATGCCAAGCCCATATCTTCTTTAAGAGCAATTCTTCCTCTTCAAGCCCACTTCTCGTTGATCCGGCTCTTGCAAACATCATTCTTCCCTTCCTCCTAGCGAGAGTCTTTGCCGTTCCTTTGCTCTTTTCGCTCCGTGAGTTAACCAGGCTTTATTTAGTACCTAAAAATGCAAAATTAATTAGGAAAAGTATTTATTCTTGAAAACAACGAAAACACAGAATATGGGATAAAATGTAGAATTAATGCACAAAAGATGAGTTAAATGCCAACAAAAAGGGATAAATATATACAATATTTGGCACTCATCAAATAC
>NC_039368.1:126844406-126872663 GCF_003573695.1 Papaver somniferum | reverse complement strand
TTTTTTTTTTTTTTTTTTTTTTTGCACAAGAACTTGAAATTGATTTTTACATATGGTATCTCTTTTGATACATAACAAAAAGAAACAAAAAATTACATGACACTTTGCAAGAGGTAGCCCTTTTTGATGCACCCAGTTAAATTCGATGGTTGTCTTTCTTAATGTAACCTCCACCTTCTATCCCAACCAACCAAAGAACAAGCTAGTCAAGTTTCGTTCAGTATTCTAAAGTGATTGGCAATCGTGACTTCCTATCAAACACCTTGAAGATCGAGGCTATACATGTATTGGTAGATCGTGCGCGTGCAAATTTCTTATCACTATGTGAATTGTGCTAGAATCAGGGTGCCTAAATATCTAGACTAAGACTCCTAATAATTACATATTTGCACAAGAGTCAACATTTCAAGGTAAATGAGCTCCATTTTTTATGTTTTTGTTCAATTTTTAATTTTTTATTTTGATTTTTTAATTTTTTTCAAAAAGAAGGAGTTATTGTTTTCAATTATGGCATATTATCAAAGTATCTACTTTTCACCCCCAAACCTAAACTAAACATTGTCCTCAATGTTTCAAAATATGAACAAAATTATAATACAACATATGAAGAGGATCATGTTGAGTAGAGAAAAAGGAAAGAGAATACCCGATTTCGGCGAAAGCAATATTAGAACTCCGTTATTCAAGGCAAGAATCCAACATATGTCAGCCGAGATCATATTGGATTAGCAAAATATATACAAAAGGAACAAAAAGGTTTTTAAGAAAATTTATCTACTGGATTATATACAAAAATTCACCATACACTAACAATCTAAAGAGTTGAGGATCAACCCAAAAGACAAAGTGTAGTGGTTTCAACAACTTCACACAATAATAATATGATAGGCATGCAAGTGAAGCTGTGAAACAAAATGAGCTACCCCCAAACCTGGATTTTTCAACGGATAAAATTTTGGAAACAAAATCTCGCAGTTTTGGGGGTTCATCATGCACAAGGTCTAGCTCGAAGTGAACTGTGCTAGGGACGGGCAAACATGCTAATTCCAACTGTGGTTCCTCAAATGTATTATACTTAGAAGCAAAATAGTCCAAGAGGACTTGGGAAGCACACAGTTCCAAACCTAGATTAGGGACTCTCAGAAAAGTCGGTTTGACAATATGGGTACAAACCAAATCTAGGTTGGGTGGAAGGCCATCAGATTGTGACTTATGTAGGACGATAGGCACATCATTATTAATCACATCAACATCTCCTAAGTCTTCTACAAGTGTCACAACATGCTCACAATCATCAAACAAATCGGCAAGATCACAATCAGAGTCATCAACATCATCAACAGATTCATTCTCATGCATCGGCAAATCAGGAGAAATATCACAATGTGACCTAGGTAGAGAATCAGACACATCAAATATATTTTCATGCATATTAGTGTCTACAGAAGATTCAACTATTCCTATGTCATGCTCATCTTCACAGAACAATTGTACGAATCCCATGTCAATATCAAAATCATATGAATTACAATGAGTATTAGAAAGAACAACATGCATGAAGGTCGAGGGCGAGAAGCCATATGTTTTTGAACCAACAGGTTCCACAATATTTTCATGTTCTTCTAACATATCATCATAATCATCATAATCATCATCATGGTAGCATGCATATTGGTCCTCATTAATAGTGGTGGTGTCATTAGTCGATTCATGTTCCTCTAAATTAGGTTCATATTCAACATTATTTACATGAATGGGACTAGACACTTCATTAGGGACAACATACATTTCCTCATGAATTTCCTCCTTTTGTAGGTGAAGCAAAATCTGATCTAAATATGCATGAATTCGTGATGTAGATCTATCATAGTCTTGCTTGCAGAGTCTTAAAGCTTCTGTGGTGGAGTCTAAATTCATGGGAGTACAAAATTCTTCATGTTCAAATTGTGGTGAATGGTACATGTGTGCATGGTCATTAGGGTTTACAAAATATTGATCGCAACCCTCAAAGGATTGATTATGGTCCCAATGACTACCATTCTCACAATTTATGGGCATTTCATACCTTGGATTTTCTCTAGATTGCCTAAAATTATGTAAAATATGACAATTCTCAACAGGGTGGTCTAAACTACCACATGCGGGACATGCATAGATTTCAGGTTGCCTAAGAAAATTAGATGTGACAGATTCCTCATGTGATTGCATTTCTAAAGCTGTGATTCGAGCTTCTAATTGATCCATAAGTGATGATTGTGTGAGTGAGGCTCTAGAAGAATGTTCATTTTCACGTTGCGATGAATGATGCATGTATAAATAGTCATTAGGGTTCATGTATTGCGGCTCGGGACTTTGAAAATGTCCATAATAATTCCTATGACTATTGACATCATGGTCCGTGGAAGGTTCATAACGTGAAGTTTGTCCATATGCAAGTTCTCTAAGGGATTTGTTGTACTCCCCAACTGTAGAAAAAGATCTATTCATGATTGGCTCAAAAGCTAAGTAAAGAATGTACAAAGCTCAGAATTTGGTTTTTAAAGGGTTTGGATTTTTGGGAAAAATTTGGTTTTGGTGGGAGAAATTTTTTTGGTTTTTTAAAATTTTGGGAGCAAGTTTGGTTTTAATGGGTTAAAGAAGAAAAAATTTGGTTGTTAAAATGGGAGCAAGTAAAATTTGGTTTTTGACTGGGAGAAAAGTAATTTTTTTTTTTTTTTTTTTTTAAAAAGAAAATAAAATTTGGTTTTTGAATGGGAGCAAGCCCACTGTTGGTTTTGTGTTTGCTTTGGCTCAGCTGGTTTGAAAACGTTTGGTGAAACTGAGTCCAAAATCTCGGCCTAGAATTTGGGTACTCGGCCCACTAACGAGTTAACCTAGCGTGATCGGTTACAAGCTCAGCTGGGTTTAAAAACCCAGAATACAAAATACCAGTCCAAATTAAACAAGCTCACAAAAATTAAATACAAGCCCACAAATTAAACAAACAAGCCCACAAAAATTAATTACAAACCCAACAGAAAATAAAAAGCCCAAAAATTGGCTTTAATATTACAAGCCCACAATTAAAAATTGGAAGCCCACAGGTTGGGTTCTCTTAAATGGGTTACCTTTTAAGAACAGCCCAGCTGCTCTGATATTGTTGCAAAAACCCAGTTGGGCTTTGGTTCTTTTCCTTGGTGGCGTCCCAGCAGAGGAAAACAGGTTCAGAACAGCAGACCCAACAGCAAATGAAGTGAAGCAGATGCAGATGCAAATGCTATGCAGTGAAATGCAAAAATAGCTAATAAAACTACAAGAAAAACACAGCACCAATCCCCGGCAGCGGCGCCAAAAACTTGGTGGGCCCGGGAAAGCGTATAAAATTGAAGCGAAATGAAACGCGGGCCTAGAGTAATACCGCAAGTGCACGGTCGTCAGTTGTAGCTCGTGCAAGTACGGGTCGATCCACAGAGATTGGGAGTATTTGGAGTTTCTAGCTATTTGGGCTCTAAATTGCTATTGGGATTCTAATTGTGCTTTGGGCTTAGTGGGCTTTTGTAACAATGAAATGGTTTTAGGCTCAGTGGGCTTTTGGATTGACTGTGAACTTATGGGCTTTTGGTCTTTTGAATTGCACTGGGCTTGGTAACAGTGAACTGGGCCTTTGATTTTGAATTTGGGCTTGGGATCAGTGTAGTGAACTGAGCCCTGGATCTCTAAACTTGATTCTTAGCTGAGCCAAGCTCAGTTGCAGCAGCAGCTGGGGGAAGGGCTTCAGCAGCAGCAGAAGCAGTGCACAGCAGCAGCAGCTGGGGGAGAACAAGGCAGCAGAGCACTAGTGAAGAAAAAGGGCAGGTGCTCAGCAGGGAAAGGGAGAGCAGGAGCTGTGCAGGCTGACAAGGTAAAGCAGGCTCTAGGCAGACAGGGCACTCAATCACACAGGGCCAAGGATGGCATTTACAATGACATGTACAAAGAAAAAGTGACAATGGTATATACATGGAAGCAACATAGGGCAAAAGGATGCAAATTTACAATGGCAAAAGAAAACAACACAAAGTATTATGAGAAGGTGACAGAACAATGAAACTAAACAAAGAACAATGGAACCAAGGCCTAAGCCAAGGGCAGGGGTGTGAAGAAGTAACAAAACAGTTAAGTTGCAAGTGACTGTGAAAACAGAATGTGGGTTAAGCTAAGGCTTTGAATCCACCCTTGTGTCCTAGCCAAACAATGTGATCCTAGGTTGAGTTGAAAATCCTATGCATACATCTAGAATGGGAGGAAAACTAATTTGCTCACTAGTTTGCCCCTAGCATTGACTGTCTTCTGACAGAACAATCAATCACAGGCACTATGAGCATCAATCTCTTCCCATTGCTCAATAAAAACACTGCACTAAGGCTCTAACCTAGCATTCCATTATCAGACGGTGCACTAAAGCTTCATTTGAGCCTCAGCAGTGAACTTAGAACATAATTAACACTACAATGGAACTAAACATGATCATGTGAAATAACAAAGCATTTAAACAACTAAACAGTGAATGAAAATTGCAAATGAAGAACCCTAAAAATTAACAGTGAAATCAAATTGACATTTGAGAATTAAATTAACCCAATTAGGGGGTTTCTCGGCTAACCCAAGAACAACCTTTAACATCCTACATCACTTCCCTTTTATAGCTTACAACAAAATACAAAACCCTAATTCGAAACCCTAATTTTTTGGGGAAAATCAAATTCTCTCACCAATTTCCTGAATTGAGCTCGACCCATGCTTTGGGTATGTCCCCTCTGCTCTTCTGAAGCTTTTCCTGCCCTCAATTTTGTCTTCTCCTCGCTGTTGGTGAAACCCTAGCTCGAGATTTCTTGTCAAACCCACACCTAGGGTTCAGAGATGTGAATTTGGAAAGAAGTGTAGGCTAGGGAGAGATGTCGTGGTGTTGTCGGGTGGTTGTGGTGGTGGTGTGGTTCGAGAAGAAGGTGTAGCTGGTGGAGGTGATGGAGTTGCAGAGCTGTGGAGCAGCTCTCTGCAGACGGAGTGGAGGAGAAGAACTCGATGTTTGGGAAGAAGGGGGTGTTTGGCTTGAGGTCGATGGGTTCGATGGCTAAGGTGTTGAGTGGAACCATCAGAAGTTGATGCGCAGCGAGGAGATCCGTTGGATAATCACTTACTAATTGAATCGAACGGCACGATGTAAACAAGCTCTGAGCGACCGTTGGATTAAGTGATACAACGAAGCTGACGGTTCCAGATGGAGTTAGGTGCTGTAGTGTTAGACAGGAGCTTCAGACTTTGATGTACGGCGATGCTGCGACCGTAGGATGCTGAGATGATCCAATCTGACGGCTAGAAAGGGAAACGGGTATGGATATAGGAAATGGATTTGGGTGAGGGTTTTGGGCCTTGGGTATGCCAAGCCCATATCTTATTTAAGAGCAATTCTTCCTCTTCAAGCCCACTTCTCGTTGATCCGGCTCTTGCAAACATCATTCTTCCCTTCCTCCTAGCGAGAGTCTTTGCCGTTCCTTTGCTCTTTTCGCTCCGTGAGTTAACCAGGCTTTATTTAGTACCTAAAAATGCAAAATTAATTAGGAAAAGTATTTATTCTTGAAAACAACGAAAACACAGAATATGGGATAAAATGTAGAATTAATGCACAAAAGATGAGTTAAATGCCAACAAAAAGGGATAAATATATACAATATTTGGCACTCATCAAAGATGAACTTATTTTAAATGCGGGTCTAAAATTTTACGTGTCATGAAAAAATATCAAATTTGCACCTTATACTATTAGAGATGCTCTAATAGAAAAGGGGGAAAATGTTTCGTACTTTTTTCCTCCTAAAAAAGAGGCTTGGAACCTCATTCATACATTGATAAAACTTTCGTACATTCGTTGTAATAAAAGTTTGAATTGATTATAGTGTTCATCCAGAATTGATAATTCAGATTGTTTAGTAGAGTATTTTTTTACAGCATTCGGTTACAATAAGAGGAGATATGAGTTACTTCTCATATCTGTTTTTTTGGAACAATAAAGCCATTAACTTTAAATTTATGCAAGTACTAGGGTTAGTCCCAAAATCCTCACTGATAGAATACCTTCTTTCCCAAGAGTTAGAGTATAGATCCGTTAATAACCTAAGAATGGCTTCAGAGTTTTGGGAGATAATGTTGAAACAACTTCATTGAGTTTCCCAATGCAATGCATCCTCTCTCCTTTCTCTTCTAGATATTCTATTGTAGTACAATCAACATATTCCCCCTTCCTTCATTTGCTGTTGTAAAATTTGTGAGTGTTAGATCAATTAATCCCATAAGTTGTAATAGGATTAAATATACAGATTGCTATGTTTATCCTAATTTCCATGTTATATTTTTCTCTATTTGGCTCAGTTGTAGCTATTACCAAAGCTTCATCATTCATAGGGTTATAATAAAGACTGCAAAATGTCATAATTTGGAGCAAACACATGCACGTAGCTGTTTATGTATTCGACGATGTCTCTCACAGTGTTTGCCTATTCTAATTTACTTTACTAAGCACTAGGTTGCATCTAGATTTCCAAACATGGCAAGTTAATATTCCACAAAATTCAGGCCATCCTACTGCCTCAAGTTTTTATTCTGGTTGTTGAACCAAGTGTTAAGCCAGTCATGAAAGTTTTCTATTCCACTTGTCTAAGTTGCAAGATTAATATTCACATACATCCATACTCGGTTAACAAAATTACAATGCATAAAAAGATGAGATAAAGATTCATCACCATTACTAGGTACAAAAAGTAAAAGTAGTCAGGAAACCACTCTCATACTATTTGGAAGAATAGAATCAACAATTTTCCATATAAAAAGTTTTAAAAAAGGTGTTACCTACATGTTTCATATGTCGCTCCAATCCTTTGAGTTACTTCCCATTGTGTTAATTGACCCATTCAACAATAAATTTACATGTATTGTTCAGAGTCTTGGTTGCTATGTTTGGTATCAGTATTCTATTCTTAACATTTTTTCCGTCGTTTAGAAAATCGACAGCTCTGTGCTAAATTGATATTCTCATAGTGAAAACTACAGCCACACCCATTATTATGATTTTGGTCACTGTGAAACTCACTGACAAAAAATTTCAGGCGCGCACCCATTTCTTCAGTCAAAATTATTCCTAAACCCAGAATTTTTAGAATTTTGTTTTCGTTTTTTTTAACATTTCAATCTCTTCTTCTCTGTATCTCTCTTTGTGTCTCTCGAGATCCAAAGAAATTAAGGAATAAGAATCTAATCAGAAGAAGGAACAAAAGAAGAAAATCAAAAAAGATGTTTCTTTCATGGCGAACTAAACAACAGATCTAAAAATTGATGGAGAAAGATCACGATGATGGTGACTGCCGGTGGTTTGCTAAAGGTGCTAGAAGACATGGTTCGTTGTTGGATATCGATTCTGTTGCTTGTGGCTCAATACATTGATACCTTCTACCACTAACAAGAGATGGGATTGAGGATGGCGACCAGAGATGGACAATGAGTTTGCCGCCATTGGCAGCGACGATATATTGATACCTTCTGCAATTTGTGAGAGATGGGATTGAGGATGGTGACCAGAGATGGACAATTGAGTTTTCTTCCATTAGAAGCGATAATAGAACACGAGCAAGGTTTTTTTTTTGTGCTTGACAGGAAAGTGATGATGTTGATCATCGAGAAACCTGCATCTAGGTACTATGTTTCCGTTAGTTTGGAAAATATGTTGGATGGTAAATATGTGTGTAAAGAAATTGATTCATTCTCGTATCTGTTTTTGTTCTGGAATGATAATATGTGTAATCTTGCTAATGGTTTTAGCATCATCTTTCTTCTTCTATTTATATCTGATGTATTTCAGTTAGCCCCTCATTATATTACGAGTTGGATTGTTGATCTTTGGGTTAGCGCATTATTCTGGAGTTCGAACTCATGGCAGACGAACTTCTGATGAGTAGCTCTAAGATCTAGGTTAGTTATGGCATTTCTTGTTGCTTATGCATTTGCGCTTCCTTGTAGTTTCTACTTCAAGCTGGTGATATGATTCGTCACTTTCTGCCACCTCACTGTAGTTTCTTAATTTAAGTTTCCTCATCTCGAATCTTATTAACCCAAACTTTTTTCTTTTTTTTATCCTTTAGAATGAATAACAACTTTAAACAAGATAGAGAAGGGATTGACAGTATAAAAAGTATCCATTAACGTTCATCTAAATACTCCATATGTACTATGTTTTTTCATCTAAATACTCCATATATACTATGTTTGTTTTCATCTAAATACTCCATATGTAAACAACATAATAATGGAATGAGAACCAAGTTGTTCAGCGAAAGCATTTATTTGATCAAGTTGCCTCTGGTTAGCCTACAGTGGATTTCTATTACTCTATATATTATTCAGTTATATATTTGAAATGGTAGCGAAATATCGCACTGTAACATTCCTTTATCGGATTTCTTACAAGGTGATCTCAGAAAAACTGCGTCAGCTGAGTTGGTGTTATTGTTTGGGAAGTTACATATGTATTAATGTTGGTATTGGTCATAATGGTTGAATAATCTTTTATGCAGTTATGAAAATGGTTGCATAATCTGTTGTGTTTCTACAAAATTTGTTGCATAACTTGTTATGCAGTCCCAAAAATGGTTGCATAACACGTTATGCAGCTATTATTGTAGGTGGATGACAACTTATGCAGCTTCTTTTTTTGCATAACTTGTCATACAGTCCAGAAAATGGTTGCGTAACACGTTATGCAACTATTTTCTCATTCTCATATCATGTTATTGTTATTCGTTAATGGGCCTGTTTCCACACGGGCTTCCTTTAGGTAGGGATCATCGTTAATTCGTTATATATCACCAGCATCTGTCAGTCACTTTAGCAAGTAGCAACAGCTAGTGGAGTATCACCAGTTCTTCGATTACTCCCTTTCCCCTGTCAACAAAATCTAGGGTCCTTCTTCTTCTTCATCCATACATTTTGATGAGTTTCATGAGATTCTCCGTCAAATTATTTGCAGGTAATAAACTTTTTTCATTCATTTCTTTGTAGCTTATTCAAATGAATCATGAAACTTGATTTTTGTTAATTAGATGTCTAAATTGGAAACTCTGATTATGGTTATACTGAAATTGATTAACATTAGGAGCTTAATTAAGAACTGAATTGAAAACCCTTTGAATATCTAACAACTTAGTTGCTGTTACTGATCACAAATTTTGAGCTTATTCATGTTCCATTAATAACAAAAGATGCAATTTCTAGATTTGGTTTGATGAGAAATCTTAGATTGCGTTTTCTTGTTTCAATTTCAGGCTTTCAGATTAATTAGATTATGTATGATATAGAGGTAGGCGGTCTTCGTGAATTCAGGCATTGAATTTGTTAATGAAGCTGATCTTTGGAGGAATGTAGGACAAAGACCGGCATGGTTTAAGCGTATTCAGCTTAGAGAAAAGAGCAAGACCGCCCCTTTAGTGTCGAGCCTCCTAATTGCATTGCTGTTCGAATGCTAAGTTTTTTGAAGCTGCTTTTATCTCTTTTACGCATTCGCTTGTGGACTCTTTGAGAACCAATATTGTGGTTCTTGGAGTAGTAATTTCATAACACAGTGAAGGGATTACTCAGAGTTCTGTGAGTATCTGAAGTGGAAGAGATTTTGGAAGTCTCTGCTTGGGTTCCCTGAATATGTCTTTGTTAACTAGAGTTGGACCCGTAGATCTAAATGCCACAAAAAATGTTTTCCTCTCTGCGGTACGTTATGCAACTTCTATTGATGTTTCATCTCTAAATTTTGCGGCTGAACTTAAAACTTCGGCTCAAGAACAAGTGGAATACATGCTAGTTGCAGATGAAGATATGTCATTAGTTGTAGCTGACAGTGAGGTAATATCAGAAGTTGAAATGGGTCTTTCCAGGCTGCTCTTGTTATTCACAGAACTTCTAGTTTCTGTTCCGTTAGAAAGTGGTATTATATCCGAGCAAGATGAAAATACGGCCTTGCAGAGTTTATTGGATATTGAATGGATGTGTAACATGTTAACAAAGATGGAACTAATGAGGGTTTTTGTTTCAAGCTGGTTTAATGTTTCGTGTAAGGTTTTGAGTGCTATTGAAGTCGAGAAATTTGATTTCGTAATGTGGGATGTCAAACTGAAGTTGATAGAGATTGCAGGGAAGGTATTGGATGCAGTCAGTTACGGAAATGTGATTCTTCCGTCTGCTAGTCGGATTGCATTGTTGAAAATATGGCTCCCGTACATGAGAAAAATGAAACCTCTGCTAGATTTAAAGGTTAGTGAAGACATAGGTTTTACGCACAAGATGGATGAAACTTTGTGTGAGAGTATCGAGGAAGCAATGGTATCTCTGGTATCAGCACTGCCATCGAATGATCAAGCAGAAATTCTTTCTGACTGGATGATGAAGGCCAAACAGTTAAAGTTTCCTGACCTGAGTGAGGCCTTTGAAGTTTGGTGTTATAGAACTAAGTCCGCAAAGAGAAGATTGCTGGCAGGTTTCAGTAACGTTGACGAAGCCACAATCAGTCTTTGATTGTGTTGTTGTTTTTTTCCTTTTCTTTTGTTTGATCAGGTTGCACCTGACGTTATTCTATTTCAACAGAACTCGAATTCATTTATAAAACGATTTCGCAGAATATTTCTTGTCAATGAATGAGCAAAAGAAAAAGATAGTAATAAAATTCTGATCCCCTGAAATTTCAGTCATTCATTAAAATTCACTTAAATTCAAAGAAAAACAAAAGGATTTAAACAATTTAGTTACACTAGAGAGATATAGACTGTCATAACTAATGTGATACGGGATTAAGGACATGTCCAAAAGCACTGCACCACTTTGCTCCTCTCTGATTATGAACATGAATGGATGATCCGCTACAAAATCTACGGGAGGAGGACGGCGCTTGGCCTGCCTGGACTCACATTGCATCATAGTAACAGCTGTAGAGGCAGCAGCTTCGGTTCCTTCTTCATCAATTTCAACAAAACACTTATGATAAACCTCCGAAACATGAAGCTTATGTTTACTATGACTATCAATATGTTGGAAAACGATTAATAAAAAAATAATTTTTTAAAGTTTTAATAAAAAATTATAATTTATTGTTTTATTTTGTGAATGAAACTTTTTAGTCCCACATCGTGGAGTTTCCAATTTTTAGTAGTTTTAAGAAACTATATAAAGCTTTTAGTCCCACATCGGGGAGTTTTTCTTCTTAAGTTGTATTTGTCAATTATATAAAGAAATTCACTACTTTTGTAAAATCTATGGGAAAGGGGTTGCTCTATATTTTAGAGGGACCCCTAAGGAAAAATATTTTATAGCGGTTTTTAAGCATTCGCGATTTTCCTTAACGGTTTTTTCGGAGTTGTCAAGCTCAAGTTGAGCATCTACTACATATGCTAGTAGTAGGTGTATTAGGGTGTTTTATCCTGGAGATATCCGTCCTGTGAGGGCTATAGCATCACTCTTGAGTGTATCCGGGCGCTAATGTCTTAAGGACAGCGTGTTGAACACGTGACTCACTCTATTTTCCGAAGTTTTGCCTTGTTGCTGTTGCGGAGATACGGGGAGCTTGTTCGTTTCGTCAAAGCAATCACTTCCATTATAAAGGAGCTAAGTATCAATAACTTTTGCTTATTTGATTTTTCTTTGTTTTTGATTATTGCACCCAACAATCTTAAGACATTAATATTTGTAATAATCGAAAACGATTGATTGGTTTGTGAATCATGGATGTTAATTGTGGAGTGAAAAACAAAAACGAATTTCTGGTAAGCTGTAGAGTTTCAATTTATCTTTTAATATAGAAGGAATTTCGATGAACCCTTTTGACACAACGTAGTAGACATCCTGATAGTTATCCGCGTAAAATTTCAGAATTTTTGGAGTTGTACAAGTATTTGTTTGATATTTTACAAAACAGAAAAACGTTTCTGAAAAATTCTGACGAGCAGAAAATTGTTGTTAACTAAATTAATTTTTGTGGGGGTAACCATGAGTTTTTTGAAACGCTGATTCAAACGAAGTTTGTATATATAGATGTTATCTTCAAAACTCATATTTTACTTTCTGATTTGGAATTGTGATTTGTTAATAAAGGTGTCATCTCCGAGGGACATGGCTAATAGCCGCATGTGGTTGGAAACAAATCTTCCAAAGATGGCAAAGGTGAGAACATCGAACGCAACTATAAGCATGGTCTTCATGATAAAGGTATATTTCATAAACCTGAATCCAGAATTACTTTAGTTAAGGGTGAGTGTTATGTTTGTAAAATTCCTGGCCACGCGGCAGTAAATTGTAGACAACATAAAAACCTTAATAAGTAGAAAGTTAATGCTAATTTAGTTGAAACAAACTAGAACGAGTTTGGTGGCGTGATGTCGGAAGTTATTTTAATAACCAATGTGAGAGACCAGTAGGTGGACTCTGGAGCCACCAAGAATGTTTGTTGAAACAGAGACCTGTTCACCTCCTATCATAGGATAGGGGATGTCGAGAAACTCTTATTGAGTAACTCATATGCAATAGAGGTTGCATAAAAGGAAAAGGTCGAGCAGAAGCTCATATCTGTAATATTCTCACATTGAATGAAGTTTTCATATTCCGAGCATATGCGAAAATCTTGTATCTTGTTCTGTTGTAGATGGAAAAATATTTAAGATCTTAATTGAATCTGGAAAACTTGTTGTAACTAGGCAGTGATTTTTTAAGCAAGAGTTATAGGACTTTGGGTCTATATAAGCTTAAAGGAAAAACTGATGATGTGAACGTAATTGATTCTTGTGATATCTTTGTGTGATTGATTGTTTTACGTGGTAGACTTGGAACCGTAAACTTATAAGTCAATGCTTAACTGGCTAGCATAGGCTTCGTACCCAAATTTAGTTTGGATTTTGAACACAAAAGTGAAATCTGTGAAGAATCAAAATATGCTATAAAATCTTTTAGCACAAATGTTCAGAGTAATTATAAGCCTTTAAAATTAATTCAGTTAGGCCTAGTTGACATGAGTTCAACCCAAAATCACTGTGGTAAAAGATGGTTATAACTTCCGTAGATGATTGTACGAGGTACTATCTTGTATACTTGCTTAGGATAAGGATGACGCCTTAGAAGCCTTAAGATGTATAAACTTGAAGTTGGAAACCAATTAGAAGCCTTGAACATAACAACCGTATCCTTAAGGAGATGATAATTTTCATGTTGATTAGTTCAGGATTACCTGCGGCCTTGTGGGGGGAGGCAGTCCTCTTAACTAGTATATCCTGAATAAAGTACCCTTTTAAGAATCAGATGAAACTCCATATGGTTTATGGAACGGTAGATGACCTTCTTATGAATGTGTCAAAGTGTGGGGGCGTTTGACTAAGATTGTAATTCCTCTTCCTAAAAGAACTAGATTGAAACCAAAAATGTTGATTGTGTTTTCGTATAGGGTATATTGAGTATACTTCTACAAATAGATTTTTTGGTTGTGTGTTCTGATTTTTTCTGACATTGGTGTGAATATTATTACGGAATCTAGGGATGCTGAGTTCTTTGAACATGTTTATTCTAAACCTGTACCTCATTAGAGATGTGTTGTTGATCCCCTAGATTTATTTTCAAATAGTCAGAACTTATTTTAAAGGAAGATGAAGTTGATGTTGAGTCTAAGAGAAGTAAAATAATTAGACTTGAGACTTCTTATGAAACCGACTTCATAACATGCCTAGCTTAGTCCGAGCCACAGACTTGTAAAGAAGCCTTGATATCTACTGAAACCCCATTCTGGTAAGAAGCTTCATTTAGTGAAATGGACTCAGTCCGTTGGAACCAGACTTGGGAGCTTGCTAGTTTACCTCCAGGTTGTAAGACCATGGGATGTAAATGAGTCTTTAAGAGGAAACGATAGGTAGATGAAACTGTGGAAAAATATTAAGCTAAGTTGGTGGCTAAAGGCTATAAACTAAAAGAAGGTGTAGATTTCCTTGATTCTAATTCAATTGTGACGGAAATTACTTCCGTTGAGATACTAATTGTTATTGCTGCCATAAAGAACGTAGATATACATCAGATGGATGTTAAGACAGCTTTTTCTAAAACCGTGAATTAGATAAAGAAATTTACATAGATCAACCTGAAGACTTTGTAGTGAAAGGTTGTGAATACAAAGTTTGTAATTTGAAAAATCTTTGTATGGTATTCAAATAAGCACGTAAACAGTGACATGGAAAATTTAATCATGTGATAATGGATAGTGGATTTAAATTAATGAATCTGACAAGTATGTTTACAAGTAACTTGTTAAGGATGTCTGTGTAATTGTATGCTTGTATGTTGATGATATGCTTGATACAAACATAGATGTGATCAATTCCACTAAAAACATGCACTGAATGAGAACATTGACTTGAAAGACTTGGGCCCTTTTGATGTAATCTTAGGGATGAGGATTAGAAGATAATCAAACATTTATAAGTCTTAATCGTTCTCATTATGTTGAGTTGTGCTTAAGAGATACAATCAGTCTGATTGTAAACCTGCTTGTACTTCGTACGATTATTCTTGTAGTCTCAAGAAAAATAAGGGTAGTGGAGTATCTTAACTTGAATACTCAAAAGTTATAGGATGTCTGATGAATTTAATGAACTGTAAGAGTCCAGACATTTCCTATATTATGAGTAAGTTAAGTGGATATAATTGTAGTCCAGAGCAAGAGAATTCAGATGTACTGAGTAGAGTATTATGGTACCTAAAATACTCTTTTGATTTATGAAAGGTATCTTGTTGTCCTTGGGACTTTATGATGCAAACTGGATAGTTGACTCAGAGGAGTCTAAGTCTACGAGTGGATATGGTTTCACTCTAACATGTGGGTTTGTTGTTGGAAGATTTCCAAACAAACATATCGATCAATTCATTATGGAATCTGAGAGTATTGCGTTAGATAAAGCATGAGAGGGGGCCGAGTGCCTAAGATGATTTTTAGAAGACATTCCTCTTTGGCATAGGCCTGTGCCAGCTATATCTATACATTGTGTTAGCCAAGCTATAATAGTTAAAGCTAAGAAATAACTAATCTCAATCGGCGTTATTTCCATTGATTGGATAAAGTCCAAGGAGAATATCGCGCAATCTTTGACGAAAGGTTTGTACAAAGAGATAGTTAAAAATGCATCGAGGGGGTTGGGGCTTAAGCTCATATATTAAACTTGCCATGAAGGATACTCAACCTTGCTGACTGGAGATCCCATGATCAAGGTTTCGAATGAGACAACTAATTTGTGGTGGGTAAAGGTAAACACTATCAGAGATTTTCATTCTCTGTCCCTTCCCTATGGTGTAGACGTGATAGTGTGACTGCATGTGGAGGATGACTTTTTAATAAGTCTTAATGAGTTCTATAGTTTCAATTTAAGATTGAAGTGGGGTGTAGCAGTAACACTCTTTATGGAAACTCACCTATCTGAATGAGGAAGTGGGTCGCTTCCTGTGAGAATATTAGCTGATTCTCTAGAGCATTCTGAGAAACAGGATACGTCCAGGGCCAAAACGGACAAAACGTCACGAGCTTGGCAGCAATCTTGGAGATATCACCCGTGGTTGTTATCATGAATTACATCAAATGCTAGCAGTTCAAGACATAGTTCACTGTCTCTAGCAAGTAATTCTGGTAATATCTCACTAAGCAAAGGTTCAAGACCTCATGGAAACCTCTGCCTAAAATGGTATTTCCTGCGTTTTTTATGTGATTTTCATTTTGATGGTTTTGGTATTACTGGAACTTAGGACCTAAAGGTCACTAAGGGTTCACTAGTTCATGCTTTTTCACTTTGGTCAAAGATACCTATAGTATCACCATGTGAGAATTAAAGATGAAAGCTCTCAATACTATTATGATTTATGCAATCCATAGTATGACCCTGGGGTCAACACACTTTTGTGTGAGGGAGAGGACGTAGAAATGACTAGTATGATTTCAACACTTGCACGATCAGTCTGTTTGGATCGTGAGGTTGGGATGTTTATTTACCAAGATCTATCTGTGTTTTCATGTTTTATTGAGTTTTCATTCATGTGGGGGATTGTTGGAAAACGATTAATAAAAAAATAATTTTTTAAAGTTTTAATAAAAAATTATAATTTATTGTTTTATTTTGTGAATGAAACTTTTTAGTCCCACATCATGGAGTTTCCAATTTTTAGTAGTTTTAAGAAACTATATAAAGCTTTTAGTCCCACATCGGGGAGTTTTTCTTCTTAAGTTGTATTTGTCAATTATATAAAGAAATTCACTACTTTTGTAAAATCTATGGGAAAGGGGTTCCTCTATATTTTAGAGGGACCCCTAAGGGAAAATATTTTATAGCGGTTTTTAAGCATTCGCGATTTTCCTTAACGGTTTTTTCGGAGTTGCCAAGCTCAAGTTGAGCATCTACTACATATGCTAGTAGTAGGTGTATTAGGGTGTTTTATCCTGGAGATATCCGTCCTGTGAGGGCTATAACATCACTCTTGAGTGTATCCGGGCGCTAATGTCTTAAGGACAGCGTGTTGAACACGTGACTCACTCTATTTTCCAAAGTTTTGCCTTGTTGCTGTTGCGGAGATACGGGGAGCTTGTTCGTTTCGTCAAAGCAATCACTTCCATTATAAAGGAGCTAAGTATCAATAACTTTTGCTTATTTGATTTTTCTTTGTTTTTGATTATTGCACCCAACACAATATTCAGCATCTCAGTCAGCTCAGCCCCGGATTCATCAAAAGGCAAAACTAGTCCTAATTTCTGCAGAACACTTTTTGCTTCAAGATCAAAAGAAAATTTGAATCTGGGAATCTTGAATTCTGTTATTGGAACCGATGGATGACAAACTGGGAGATATTGATCCAGAAAAGCAGCAGGATCAGAGCTCACCTTTTCTATAAGATCACCGAGCCCATCGCGTTGCTCAGGTAAAATTATGTACATGGAAAAATATGGACGGATTTTCCAATCCCTTTTGTAAGGGAGTTGCAGTACTTGGAAGCTATCATAGCAACTAATACATTGGTCCCTCCTGGATGACATGAAGGGAACCTCTACTGATTCATTTCCATCATCAAGGAGATAAAACCTTGACATCTCAGTTAGTGATGGTACAAATTGATTTCGGTATTCCCAAGTCCCTTTGAAATAGAGTACATTTGCCAATATAAACTTGGTTTTTTCATTGACTGCATTAGCAGGCAGGAGATCTTGAATTAATCCATTGGTTTCCTTTGCAGCCCATGTGTTCACCTTCATAGCACTTCTCCGCTCTAACAAGGTTATTGGAGATATGCATATATATGTATATTATTGGAGATACGCATATATTTATATTTATGGTCACATAATAAGTTAAGTGAGGAATAATATTAGTTTGTGTAAATATGCTAATCAATATGTATTAGGATATCTATCTATTTAGCTTTCGAAGAACAGAATTGTAATCCAAGATTTTGATAATAACAATACTACAATTCTCTATCTTGTCGTTTCATGGCATCTGAGCCAGATTCGAAATAAACCTAAAATTGATTCGATTTCAAATTATACAGGTATGATGATTTCTCCGGTGAAATTGAATAGTGATAATTATAAACAAGATGAACAAGTCGTTGTTAATACGACACTTATGAATAATGATGCAAATTCAACTGGAAGCTATCTTTCTTCACAAGATCGACTACCACTTGCTAATACACTCACTGATGCACACTGGGAAGCTATTGTGAATATGTTTAATTCTTCAAATAAGGAGGGCTCGAATGAAAAATTTTCTAGGAAATGGATGCTTGATACAGGGGCTTCGAGACATATGACAGGGAGTAAAGAGTTCTTTTGCAAAACATATCAAATAGGTTTTTCTTCCGTAAAACTTCCAAACGGCGCGTACACAGCTGCTTCATGTGAAGGCACTGTGGTGTTTGGAAAAAATATGAGATTATATCGTGTTTTATATGTCCCTGATCTTCGCTGCAATTTGATTTCATTAACGTGTTTAATTAAAGATCTGAAATGTATTGTCACTTTGACTGATAAGTTGTGTGTGATACAGGACCGCACTACGAGGACGTTGATTGGTGTTGGTGAGGAACGAGATGGGGTCGATATCTTCCACAGTGGAGCGCAGATTATGGCACATCGAGTTACTACTGGTGAAAATTATTATTTATGGCATAAGCGTTTAGGTCATCCTTCTAATAAGATTATTTCTTTGCTTCCTGGTATGAATAAAGTTGATTGTCAGAAGTTTCTCAATGAACCATGTGATACTTGTTTTAAGGCTAAACAAACACGTGCTAGTTTTCCTATAAGTGAGAATAAAGCAAATGACATCTTCAGTTTAGTTCATTGTGATGTATGGGGTCCGTGTCGTACATCGTCTTCTTGTGGTGCACATTATTTTCTTACTATTGTTGATGATCATTCTCGTTGTGTCTGGGTTTATTTGATGGCACATAAAACTGAAGTGGTGAAAAATTTTCAGAGTTTTTGTGCTATGGCTAAGACACAATTTGATAGACATGTTAAGAAAGATCGCAGTGATAACGGTACTGAATTTCGTCCATTGATTCCATTTTTTTCTGAACAAGGAATAGAATTTCAAACTTCATGTGTAGATACGCCACAACAAAATGGGCGAGTGGAACGAAAACATCGTCATATATTGAATGTAGAACGTGCTTTGCGATTTCAAGCAAATTTACCTCTTCGGTTTTGGGGTGAGTGCATTCTAACCGCTGCTCATATTATCAATCGCACGCCTACTACCTTACTCAATCGGAAAACTCCTTATGAAATGTTACATAGAAAGCCACCTATTTATACTCATATTCGAGTATTGGATGTTTGTGCTATGCAAGTATTGTCCCTCGTGATCGTAACAAGTTTAATCCACGAAGTCGACGTTGCATATTTGTTGGTTATCCTTTTGGAAAAAAGGGTTGACACTTGTTTGATTTGGAAACCAAACAATTTTTTGTGTCTCGTGATGTAGTTTTCTTTGAAAACAAATTTCCTTATCATGTTGTTCCTTTGGATAATAATAATGAAGAATCCCAAATTGAATTGGATAGAAGGTTAGAAATCTCTGGAGAACAACCAAACTTATTGTTTTCTGACGGTACTGCTAATCCGGGTAGTTCTTCAGGTACAAGCGGGAAGAAATTGTCCGATACAGCCGGACATAAATCCACAGCTAGTGGCAGTACAACAACTCCAGGCAGTAATATACAGATGTTGTCTGGTGACTGTACAATTTGTCCAGGAAGTAAAGAACAGACGTTGTCCGGCAGTGACGACACAACTGTTCCAGGAAGTGAAAGAAATGTTGTGCGAGATCTGTCTCATAGTGAGGGAACTATTTTACCAGACAGTAAGACACGAGATTTGTCCAGTAGTGACAGAACTACTACTCCATTTAATGAGGTACTGGATTTGTCTAGTAGTGTTAGAAGTCCAATAGTCACAGCAAGTGACAGAATTCCAAAGATCACATACGGATCATTAGTTACTTTAGAAGATGGTTTTGTCTCATATGGGCCCCAGCAAGACATGTCAGATATTGCAGAAAGGAAAGATCTGGTCCGTTATTCTTCTAAGAGCAAATGACTAAAATTTCATCAGGCGGACTTTAAAAGTCCGCCCCATTTTCTTTTTGTAAAATTTCATCAGGCGGACTTTAAAAGTCCGCCCCATTTTTTATAAATTTCATCAGGCGGACTTTAAAAGTCCGCCACAATCTTTGTAACTTTCATCAGGCGGACTTTAAAAGTCCGCCTCATTCTTTTTTTTTTATTTAATTTGAATTTTCATCGGGCGTAATTTAAATCTCCGCCCGTTAACAAGCGTACTTTAAATTTACGCCCAGCAACAAGCGTACTTTAAATTTACGCCCGACTATATTAGAATTTGGGATTTGGTCGCGACCATATTTGGTCTGGAATTTGATCTTTGGTTGGGATTTGATCTTTACTCCGTCCCACTGTGTTACGATCTCATCCCAAATTTTTGGTTATACTCGCCCACTGTGGATGCTCTAATGCAACTGTAACTCCTGATACTGAAAGTGATGTTATTAGTGCTAATTCTGATAAGGCAGTTCGACGTAGTGTTCGGTCTCGGGTTTCTAATACAGGGTTAAAGGATTATGTATGTAACACCATTCAAGCTATAGACCCCGGCTCTTCTACTCCGCACTCGTCAACGTTCTCAGGTACGCCTTATCCCATAACTAATTATGTGTCTTGTGCAAAATTTTCCGCTAATCATACTCGTTTTCTGGCGGCGATTACTACTCTTAAAGAACCTAGCAGTTATGCGGAGGCTGTTCGTCTTCCTTGCTGGCGTGTAGCTATGTCTAAGGAAATTAATGCTCTTGATAAAAATGGCACGTTGTCTATTACTGATCTTCCGCCAGGAAAGAAGACTATTCGTTGTAAATGGGTTTACAAAATTAAATATAATTCTGATGGCAGTGTAGAAAGATATAAAGCTCGATTGGTTGTTCTTGGTAATAAACAGGTTGAATGGGTTGATTACCATGAAACCTTTGCTCCCGTAGCCAAAATGGTTTCAGTTAGAACTTTTTTGGCAGTCGCAGTGGATCAAGATTGGGAGTTGCACCAAATGGATGTTCACAATGCCTTTCTACTCGGGGATCTTGATGAGGAAGTATATATGCAACTTCCTCCAGGCTATTCGACTACTTCTTCGGGCAAAGTATGTCGTCTTCACAAATCCTTATATGGTCTTCGTCAAGCTCCACGTAATTGGTTTGCTAAGCTTGCAAGTGCTCTTTAGGCTTTTGGGTTTATACAGTCTTATGCTGATTAATCTTTATTTACTCTACGACGAGGTGAAAATTCCATTAACGTACTTGTTTATGTTGATGATTTGATTATTGCTAGGAATAATTCCGCTGCGATTGTTACTTTTAAGACATACTTAAGTCAGTGCTTTCATATGAAAGATTTAGGTCCTCTCAAGTATTTTTGGGTATTGAAATATCTCAAGGTACTGATGGTCTATTTTTATCTCAACGAAAATATACTTTGGATATACTTTCTGAGACTGGACTTCTTGGAGCCAAACCAGCTGCTTCACCTATTGATCAACATCATCGATTGGCTCTAGATGATGGACCTTTGTATTCAGATTCATCTCAGTATCGCCGACTTATTGGATGTTTGATTTATTTGACCATTACGCGTCCTGAATTGTGTTATTCGGTACATATATTGGCTCAATTCATGCATTCTCCTTGAGTTGCACATTGGGAAGCTGCTCTTCGAGTTCTTCGTTATCTTAAGAGTCATCCAGGTCAAGGGATTGTTTTACGCAAGGATAGTGCTCTTCCACTTACTGCTTATTGTGATTCTGATTGGGCGTCATGTCCTCTTAGTCGTCGTTCGCTTACTGGTTACTTTATTTTCTTGGGAGGCTCACCTATATCTTGGAAGACAAAGAAGCAACATACAATATCTCGTTCTTCTGCAGAGGACGAGTACCGTTCCATGGCGCATACTTGTAGTGAGCTCACGTGGCTAAAGGCGTTATTGAAATCTCTAGGTGTATTTCATTCTCAACCTATGCGCCTTTACTGTGATAGTCAATCCTCTCTTCATATTGATGCTAATCTTGTTTTTCATGAGCGCACCAAACACATTGAGATGGATTGTCATTATGTGCGCGATAAAGTTCAATCTGGTGCTATTATTACTTCTCATGTTCGCACAACCGCTCAGCTTGCAGACATTTTCACCAAAGCTCTTGGGCGTCCTCAGTTTGAGCTACTTCTTCGCAATTTGGGCATTCGTGATCTTCATGCTCCAACTTGAGGGGGAGTATTGAAGCTTGAGGGGGAGTACTGAAGATATGCATATATATGTATATTATTGGAGATACACATATATTTATATTTATGGTTAAATAATAAGTTAAGTGAGGAATAATATTATCTTGTGTAAATATGCTAATCAATATGTATTAGGATATCTATCTATTTAGCTTTCGAAGAACAGAATTGTAATCCAAGATTTTGATAATAACAAAACTTCAATTCTCTACCTTGTCGTTTCAAAGGCCATGCGCATTAAATCATTAGAACGACAGAAAAATGAAAATCTAACACAAATCAAATGGAAAAAAAATACAAAACAAGAACAATGCAAGGATTTTTGCACGCACCTTATTTTTGAAATCCACAGTCTCGGCTTAGGATTTGTAAACTGCATGCACAACTTCTTGGAATGCAGGTTTTAGGGAGGATCTGACCCAAACGCCGCCAACCAAAGACAGTTTAGGACCTTTAGGTCCTGTTCTTGTTTCGCCTAACATGCTGATGAGTTGAGAATGATCGGAATTCAGTTTGTTGAGACTCTCACAGTTGAGAAATCCTAATATTTGTTTAAGGTTTCACCACTTGCTCCAGAAGCAAGTAACCCAAGAGCAGTGTCCATTGAGAATGGAGAGAATAGAAGATTGTGATTCTTCGATTCGCTTAACCAGACATCTTTGACGAGTTTCATGCATGGATTGGCAGTAGTTTTTACGCTCTTTTTCTGTAGATCACTTTCTTTTACTTTGTTTTTCTGTAGCTCACTTTCTATTGCAAAATTTATTGTTCTCCTCAATGATGATCCACGAGATTTGAGTGGAGGAGGGTTTACTTTTAGTTTATGATCCATGTCAGTATATGATCGATCAGAAAGAAATTCTGGCACTGATGAAAAAAAGCCCCTAGAGCAGCTAAATAAACTTCGCAGAGATTGCCCAAAAAAAAAGTACTAAGAATTCGCAAAACGTTACACTTTGTTGTATTTAAGTGACTTAAGTCTCTATTCTCAATAGTGTTTCAACAGTCAGATTTTCAAAATTAAAATTTATCTATAAATTGGCTTCTTCAACACAAATCAAACCATCCCAAAATTTATCTCTCCTAATTTTATATTTTTAATTCCAATCAAGTGCAAGTATGGCATACACTACAAATGAAGATCTTGCAATCACCAAAGCTTGGATGAAAATTAGTCTCCAACCGATTGTTGGACAATATCAAGGAGTCAACAACTATTGGGAAAGGGTACTTCAATCCATTGTAGAAGAAGCGGGTGGTAATGAAAACGGAAGAACAAGACAAAGTATTCAAAATAGGTGGTCGGTGATAAAAAAAGAAAACCAAAATTTACATGGGTATCATACATTCAATTCATGTAAATATGCCCGGAGGAGTTGTAAGTATTTCAATGGAACCTCTTATTTTCAATTATCTACATATTTTAAGTCATTAATTTTCTAAATGAGAGATTATGTTTATTTATTTTGTAGGAGGCACATGCTACAACTCTATATTCTCAATAAAACAACAAAGATTTTGCATTTGATCATGTGTATCAAATTCTTAAGAACCATCCCGCTTTCGGAAATTAAATATCGTGATGAAGTGAACTTTTAGAAATGATGAAGCTTGACAATGAAAATTGGATCATGTTAAATTCTAAATATTAGTTATCAATTCATGTAATGTCGCTTTTAGTTTTTTTAATCCATGTAACTTAATCTATGAAATGAAAATTAGCTAATTTAAATCCTGTTTCAATTTCAAATTTATAAATTTTGTTTATTTTCAAAATTATAGGTAAAGAAACAGGAGTGATGTGAGAAGAGTGTAAAAAAATAAATAACACAAAACGCTATTGTTAATAGCGCGAAACGCAATTGTTAATGGCGTTGAACGCTATTGTCAGTGGCGCTGAAGCAACACTGTTGTTAATAGCGCTGAACGTCATTCTTAATAGCGCTTGACTTAAGCTATTTTGATTAGCGTTCAGCGCCATTCAAATTGGCGTTTCTTGTCCTCTACTGCGCCAATCGTATTGGCGTTCAGCGCTATTCATATTTGCGTTTCCATGGATTCCACGGATTCCACGGACCCTTCCACCAAACCATGGAACCTTGCTTGGATTTTCTGTGGAAAACCCCAACTTGGAAGCCACTAGACTTGACATTCCATGAATTTTCCACACTTGGAATAGGTTGGATTCCACCATAAGACTTTGCTTTTAGTGATGGTTCAAATTCATTTCGACTATTCCAAACCCCTTTGAAATAGAGTGCATTCGCCAAAATAAACTTGGTCCTTTCATTGACTGCATGATCAGGTAGGAGATCTTGAATTAATCCATTGGTTTTCTTTGCAGCCCATGTGTTCACCTTATTCAGCACTTCTCCGCTCTGACAAAGTCATGTATATTAAATCGTTAGATCGAAGAATCAAAGAAAACCTGACACAAAAATCCCATGAAAAAACAAAAGAATCAAGGAAGAACTATGCAGGAAATTTTGCGTACCTTATGTTTGAAATCCACAGTCTCGGGCCTCTGGGCTTCGGCTTTATAGACGTATTAAAGTTTGCGGGCATCCAACTCAAAACCAATTGGCAATGAGTGGAGAGGTCCTAATAGATTATAAACTGCAGGATCTTAAATAACCCAATCCTGCATGTGCAATTTCTTGGAATGCCGGTTTTAGGGAGGAGCTGACCCAAACACCGCCGACAAAAGACAGTTTAGGACCTCCAGTTCCGGTTTCTATTTCTCCCAACATGCCGATGAGTTGAGAATATGTAGAATTTAGATTGTCGAGACTTTCACAATTGAGAAACCCAGGGACGGAGCTATGTGCATCCTAGGGGTGGCCCCCGCCCCCCTGTTTTTTGTTAATTCATTAGACATCCCTTGATGTTTTTGTTATTTGGAGAAAAAATCCTTCAATAAGCCCCCCCAAAATATATGTTTTATACATTAGCCTCCCCTGTGAAAGATTTCTGACTCCGTCCCTGGAGAAACCCTAATACTTGTTTTAAGGTTTCACCATTTGGTCCAGAAGCAAGCAACCCAAGAGCAGTATCCATCGAAAATGGAGAGAATACAAGATTGCGATTCTTCGATTCTCTTAACGACAAGTCTTTGGTGATCTTCATGCATGAATTGATGCTCTTTTTATGTAGCTCACTTTCTTTTACAATATCTTTAAATCTCCTCGATGATGCACGAGATTTGAGTGAAAGAGGGTTTACTTTTAGTTTTTGATCCATGTTTGTCTATGATCACAAACAAATTTCTGGCACCGATGGATAAAAAGAGAACCCTAAAGCAGAACGTTTCGCCTTGTTGTATTTCAGAGACTTAAGCCTCTATGTATATATTCCGTCTCCAACTCGGATATTGCACAAATTAGACCTAACGTACTAAAAATAACTTTGCAAACAAAAACTTAAAGAAATTTAGACTTCCTGAAGGACACTACTTTTACCATAGAAGCTTGTGGTTCAGCAAACTAAAAGGAGCTTAACGAGAACTCTATGCCAAATCCATTGCTCTTGTCAAATTCCAGATCATGGGAGAAATTTTGAGTCAGTAGTAGGAATGATGTTGGATTATTTGACAAATTTTGATTCAGGAGCCGCAGTAAATATTTTGATTCACGTTGTAGGTTCTCACAGATTTTGTATCCATGGGGGGCAAAACGAAAAGGATATCAAACATATCGATCAAAATAAGTGAATAAAACGTCTTTTATCGAATTCAAAACCCCTGCATCAATTCTCCCAAAGGTCAAAATAGAGCAAGAAGTGCTTACAACTGAGACAGTTCAGGACCTTCAGGTTTGGTTCGTGTTTCTGCAACATGTCGATGAGCTGAGAATGCATAGAGTTTAGAGTGTCGAGGCTTTCACAGTTAAGAAATCCTAGTACGGGTTTTAAGGTTTCGCCAGTTGCTCCAGAAGCCAGTAACCCAAGAGCAGTGTCCATTGAGATGCGGAGAATACAAGATTTCTATTCTTCGATTCGCTTAACCATACGTCTTTAACGAGTTTCATAGGCTTGAACTAAAATAGACGACTGTGGGTAGAACTCGTCCGCCAGATAATACCCCTAAGTGTAGTCATGACCATTAGTGGTGAAATTACAATATATGTGGAATGAGCTCATGCTTAAGATTTACAAAAATTGATGATTTATGTAAAACATTGATATCATTCTGTAAAGTAAAATCTCTACATATAATTCTTCGTACAAGGTTTCATCCATTTTCATATCTTTCTCTGATGAACCAAAATCAAGATTCATGGTTGAAAAACTAAAATGATTGAAGTTGGGAGAAAATTGATAGGATAAAAGAATGTTGTGATTTTGAGGATAAAAATTGAAAAAAAAGCGTTGGAAAACTACTTATTAATGGCAGAAGGTAAGCCACCGCTAGTTGAACAGAAGACGCTAGCGGCCGAAGTAAACTCGCTAGCGTCCTTGGTTCATCCGTATGGCCTAACACTCACCGCGAGCTTCTTATGCTGCCGCTAATTACTTATATTCATAGTGGCAAATCGTGTTTTCTAATCCACCTGGCGGAACTAATTTCTGTATTTGCAAAATTCCATAAGAATTACCCTTACATGATGTTGGGGCGCTACACAAATTTAAATCACGGACCATAATTTTGGGCCATAGAAGTGTATCATATTACATGCTAAATTTTCACTGGAAATATATTCAGATTCAACTGCCTCCGCCCTTTACTCTCATTTATAATAAGCCCTTACCAAAGCGCTTGTGTACCTCAGATATCTATCCAAGATAACATCGCAATTGCTGGTGAACTTTTTCATCGTATTAGAACCTCTACTAACACTAAGGATCCAAAAATATCCTTTAAGTTGGATATCCAAAAAGCACAGGATAGCCTCGACTGAGGGTTCGTTAAAAAAGCCTTTACAAAATTAGGTTTCCCGACACCTTTCATAGAGTGCATCATGCTATGCATAACGTCCGTCACTTATTCAATTAACATAAATGGCACACCACATGGCTATATCACTCCAACTAGAGGAATCATACAAGGAGACCCCCTTTCCTCGTATGTGTTTATCATTTGTGCATAAATACTTTCAACCAATCTAGCAAATCTTGAGGCATGCGCATCTCGCGAAAAGCTCCGCCAATTCTCTATCTCATATATGCGGACGATCTAGTCATAACATTCAAAGAATCAGCGGAGGGTACCAGTCAACTTAAACATCTGTTACACAGCTACAATACGTCTGCTGGTCAGCACCTTAATTATTTTAAATCCATCATCATCCATCATCCAAAACTCAACCAACAACAATTATTTTTCCTAAAGTAAAAGATGTCTGAGTAGATAGAATGGTTGATAAATTGAGTAAATATGATATTCAATCTTCACATACCTTTGTTGATGAAGTTTCAGTTGACGCCATTGTTATTAGTTTGTGTCGACTGTCCTTGGGAAATGAAAGAAAATCATGTGTTTGGTAATTTGTTAATGGATAATGAAATATTGTTTAAGATTAAAATTGGTCGTTTGTTATACATTTACATGGACTTTTTTCTATTTGGTAAAAACATAAAGTTTAGTCTCACATTGTTTAATTAAGTAAGAAATGTTCTTCGAAATCAACTTTATGTATATTGGTATTGAACTGCACAAATGCATGCAAGATTAACATGTGTTTCAAAATTATACTTAACATTTGTTTCAAACTAAATTTCAAAAATAAATTCGTATTAACAGTTAGAATTATAAAGGGATATGGTGTCGGGTAATTACAACATGCTAATTCCCTTTTATTTTTATGTCTTATTGTTTAATATATGGGTCTGTTAGATTTTAACACATATACGGATTAGATGTGGGTATCTGATTTGGTTCTTGGGTTTTTGTAACCTCTTTTGTTACTAAATTTAATAAGCAATTAGGTTAATTATAAGATATATGGGATCTTGAAACTTCAATTCATATTTTTTTCTTGGTATTTCATATTATCCTTCATATATTGCTTTATTTGGAGCAAAAACATCACGAGGGATCAACTTATCGGTAGATTCTCGAAACGTTAGAATTACTTTATCATCCACTTTAAGCTCTCCACAATCAACAAGTCAACACATGATTGAAAGTAATGACATATTCCCAAATCCACAAAGCCGCGCATTCTTGTTATAGTATAACGGGGAAACTTCATAAGGACTTCCTAAGTCGAGGAGCAGGGGGTGGACACAGGTTTCAAGGAGTTCCTCAAGGGCTACCTTATATGGTTGACTATGAAGCGGTAAACAACGCTTTTTTCATTTGATTTCTTTTCCTACATCTTCTCCCTTCTAATATTATATCTCCCTCTTCCCCCCCCCC
>NC_039368.1:126830537-126844279 GCF_003573695.1 Papaver somniferum | reverse complement strand
TGATTACTTATTCTCTTTTTTTTTTCTTTTTTTTTTAGATGATTATCCATGTCGTAACCAATCAACCCCAAGTGTAGGATCAGAATCTCGCAACGATAATGTTTCAGCGAAATTACCAATGACATAGCACAACAGCGTGGCAGAACAATTTCGGAAATGATAAAATAAATGACGTCAGCTGAGATCACGAGAAAGATATGATAGTCCTGCGAAAATTAGAGAGTTTGCGAAATTAACATTTGTAAGGTCGCGAGAATGTCGCAGATTATACCCGAAAATAAAGGACAGATTAGCTGTCATCCACCATGTATTTCCCTATAAATATTCGTTCGAGTTGTTAAGAGAGGGAGAGATCTTTTTTTGAGTAAGAAACAAGTAAATAGGAGAGAGAAAGTCTAAAGCAGAGATCATTCTTGATTTCTTTATCTTTTCTTGTAAGAATATTCAGATATTGATGAATAAAATTACGAGTGTAAACCTAAAAATGAGTTGATTAATAGTGAGATCATATGAGGGGTGTAGTGTAGGATTTCCTGCAACTACATAATGGCGCTAGAAACAGGGAGGTTTTGAAGATTATTTTAGAAAAAGATGAAGAATGATATTGAGATTTGTAAAAATTTATAGTGATTGATTAAGAATTTTCCATAATTTCTTGCAATATTGTTAACATTGAAGAAATGGCTAGAAGAAGGAATACATCCGAACAACCGACTACTGAAGAAGAAGCAAAAGAATTGCTGGAAGAGAAAGAAGTGAAATGGGAGAATCTACTAGAATGAGAAGTAATAGAGAAAATAAAATCCAACCACCAATTCAACAAACACTAATTCAAGGGAGGAATACATATTATGATAGGGTGAGCATACACACTTGGAAATCAAATTCGGCAGAAGAAGTAGCAGAAAATAATAAAGAAGCAGAGGATATGACATTAATAAAAACAAGAAATGTATGAATGATTAAGTTGTTGTGATACTCTCGCAATAAGCAAAATCCTCAAAAATACATTTGATTGAATGGAAAAATTGAGATTGCGAAATTCAGATATGACATGATGATTTGCGAAACTCTCGCAGAGATAATGAATTTTACAGAAAATAATCAGAGAAAAATGACAAAAGAGAAAGATACGAACCTTTATGGCATACACCCTAGTTCGCGAATACAATTTCGCAAGAGGCAAATGTAAGACCTCAAGTACGTCATATAAGGGGGTACCTCTTGCATGGCTCAGGGAAAGGATACACCGCCACCGGAACCTGAGTCATGGAGATTTGGGGTCAATAATGCCCATCCGGGAGAGGCACCTTGGATTCTCAACTTAAGCATATGACTTAGGTTGGGCGACTAAGGTAATAAGGACTTTCCCAAGGAGTGCAGATCTGATCAAGGCGCCGAGGTACACGGTTGAGTCAAGAGTGCCAGAGACGTTTGAAGCGTACTTTGCCATTCTTGACAAGTCTTGGCTTATACTGCACTCGGCCTGAAGAAAACCCCACTTAGGGTGCAGTCTCGTAACCATAAACCCTATAGGTAAAAGGGATAAGAGGCTGCGAAAACAACTGGTTGTTGTTAAGACTGGATGGGAGGAGCTAACCTTGTATGGTAGAAGTACGCCTCCTTGAAGGGGCAACCAGGGGGGGAGATAAGGGTGGCACCCTCCATTAGGGAGATGATAAGTGTCTTAAGACGCAAATGTCATGAGGCTTTTTATTCTCAAGGATATTAACGCTTGTCATATTTGTGCAACAATCCTGAAGAGGAAATAATACAAAAGAAAAGGATAAGACGAGATCAATGGGTTTTCGCATAAAAATGCGAAGACGTCCTGCGATTTCGTCGCAAGACGGCAATGTCATGGGGCTTCATTTTCTCAAGAATATTTAGGCCTGTCATATTGTCGCAACATTCCTGAAGAGGCCAGAATACAAAAGAAAAAGTTAAGGCAAGATCAATGGGTTTTGCATGAAAATGCAAGGACGTCCTACGATTTTGTCGCAATGACAAGAGGTGGAATAATAAGACCTTTAATTAGGAAGGCAAAATAAGACCACACAGGAATGAGATTTTGAAAAGAAACAAAATTCACTTCGCATAAGATTGCGAAGTTATACAATAAGATTTTTTTTATGAAATCTCTCATTTGGATTCAAATAACAGAGGCAAGTATGGGAATGTATGAAATTAGAAAATGTTATTTGTCTCCATATGAGAGATTTACTCAAAGGTTCAAGAATTAATGATTATATTGATTAACTGTATTGCAAAGAAGAATTGTTTTAATTAATGCAGGTCAAAATGAAAGAAACACAAATATACAGAAAGAAGAAATAAATGTACAAGTATTACAAAGAATCAAAGAAAGAAGTAAAGACTATTTCTTAGTTAATCCTTCATTATCTTCATCAGACTTGTTTCCTTCTTCGTCTGCCTCAGAATCTTCATCACCATCAGAACTTCCATCACTATCAGATTCTTCATCGTCAGCTTCGCTATCAGAGATAATCAAACTGGGAGTATTCTGTGGGATCTCTTCTAAAAGACAAGGATAATCAGAATGTGGGATATTATGATCGTCACAAACCATTTGGATAGTTTGATTGCGAAAATGCATATCGTCATTCTTAAAATTCGCAACGGTGATCTTGATTTGATTCTTTAACCTAGAATACTTGTCGTTGCGAGAAGAAAGATTCTTTGCGAGTTCCTCCTTTTCAGCTTCAGGTTCTTCAATCTTTTCACGATATTTATTTTCAGAATATGCGAACAAAAGACAATCAATTATTAACTTGATGAGAATTCATAAGAAGCAAAAGATTAGTAAAGAAGAGAAGTTAGCAACCTTTTCTGTCAGAAATCATATCTCTAATCAAGGCTGTATGTTCAACTTGGAGACTAACATTTACACCTAAATCTTTTCTAGCATCATCTAAAATTTTCGCAGCCCAAACAAATTCATCCTCACTACTTATGAGAAGACGAGAACGAATTTGATTCTCCCTTTTGCAGAGTTCGATATTCTTGCGGTTAGCTTCATCTCGTTCAAGTTGAACTTCAAGGAGAGCCTCTTGGAATTTCGCCAAAGCCTTGGCACCTTGATCAGATATGCGATCCTTATCATCTATGAGACCGCTAATTTTGGTTCTTAACTCATTGGTTTTCTCTTTAGAATCAAGAAGGAGACGCTTAAATGGCTAAGCCTAAACTAAATCTGTGATCAATTTCTAAGAGGCGAAATTTAGATCCAATCTCATTTAGAGAAAGAGAGGAAATTCTATCATTTGAGAAGCTATTTAAGGAATTGTTAAGACGTTCAAGAAGGGTATCATTATCCAAGGCATTAGGAAATGAACGAAGAAGGGTAGCTTCATCAGAAAGACCATAAATGTCTGCAAAAAGGATCATTTAAATAAGATAAAACAACATGAACGAATAAAGGGAAAAGAGAAAAGTAACATACCGTAAAGTTGATTATTAGCTTGCTGAAGACTAGAGATTTTGTTCTTATACGAAGAAGAATCAATTTCTAATTGTCTATTTTTCTCGCGAAGACCTTTAACTTCAGCTTCCAATTCTTCATTCTTTTTGCGAAATTGAAGATTCTTCTTTTCAAGGTTTTCGCGTCTTCTCTCTAGATCTGAGGCAACAACAAAAGAATCTTTTCCAGCCTGCGAAAAGATATAAAAAATATTAATATAGAAAGAAATTTTGAGTTATAACAATGAAGAAGTAAAAGGATAAAAGTATACCAGATTATAGAGACAATGCAAGAAGTCGGGAGTTACTGATCTAGAAACTCCACGAAGAGAGCTATCACCATCCAGTAAAGGGGCATCACAAAGGGTAGCGAGAGCTTTACAAGTATTTGCGAATTGGCTATCTCCCATTCCTTGTAGAGAATCAGAAAAGAGGCTAGAATGCTTAGCCATAAAAGATTCAGGTGGAGAATCTTCATTTGTAGCAAGATCATCGTTGTCCTCATCACCCTTGTCACTTTCGGAATTTTCGTGAGGAAGAATATTTGAAGGAGAAGAAGAACGAACTTTCCTTTTCTTTGGAGGAGGACCAGTTGATTTTTCCCTGCGAAGAACACCTTTACCTTTATCACCAACCTTCGCAACATCGGCAGATTCTTCTACTTCAGCAATAATCTTCACACACAGATAGAAATAAGAAATGGAAGCATGAAATAACAATATATTGTTTAAAATCATAAGAGAAAATTTCTTACCTCATCTGTGTATGAGCAAAGAGCTAACAGAGTGCTAGATTTCCCAGTCATGTTATAACTATCTTTCAGTTTTTGGATCTGCGGAATGTCGCAAGAGTTAGCGAACAGAAATCAATAAAGAAATATAAAGTGAGTTAAATGGGAAGAAACATACCTCTTTCTCTTTCTCGGGCCAAGAGAAAACCCAAGGTTGATAAGCAGCGAGATTCACAGGAAGAACATTTGACCCAGCAATGTAGGGTCCTTTTAGCATTAAAGGAAAAACATATCATTTAACATCTTTGGATTGGCGAGGAGTTGTGTTCTTGCCAGAATGCCAGTCAATATCTTGCATGAGAATTTTGGCTTCGTCAATATTATCTTTTCTTTTTAAGCGAATACCCCAGCGAGTATTCTCTTTCTTCATGGAGATAAGTTCATAATTCTCAAAGAAATTCGCTACTGTATATTTCTAAGCAACTATCTCTAGGTTTGCGAATTTAGGATCCCAAAGTTCTTTGGAGTACAAATATCCTCTACCAGCACCACGATTAGCGAACTCTAGCATCAGACGGATGCAATCCCCACTTAGTTGGAAGATAGCTCGCGAAAATCCCGAGTTAGCGAGAATTTCATAAAATAAAGGAAGTTTTGGGTTATAAAGAGGAATAGGGAGACCTGCGAGAATCTGACCTAGATAAATTATGATTGATTGATCATCACAATACTGATCAAAGAAAAGTTTGACAGAAAGAATTGATTTGGCATTTTCACCAGGAATAGTGGAGAGTGTGAAACCTTTATCAGCAAGATCTTTTTGGACATCTTGTAAATTATTCTCATATCTATGACCACTTGGAGCCATATTTGAATAGAGAGTATGGGAATGAATAAAAAGTAAGAGGATTGGAAGAGGAAAAAATTACAGCAGCAGAACTTGCAGAAGAATAATAGAGTTGCAGAGACGAGAGAATAAAAATAGAAGAGAAAGTAAAAAGAAAGGTGGAAAGAAGAGTAAGAAGAGTATATAAATGAGATTTTTTACTCGAAGAAATAAACAATATTAAAACGAAGAGACGTGAGCGGTTGAAAAGTAGTGGTTACAGAAGACGTGTCAAGAAATAAATGGTAGAAAGAATACGTGTGATAAATGCAAAATATGAAAAGATGAACAATTGCGGCATTTCTCACATCATTCTCTACTTCGCAGAAAAGATATGAGAAGAGGTAAGATGTAGGATCAGAATCTCGCAACGATAATGTTTCAACGAAATTACCAATGACATAGCACAACAGCATCGCAGAACAATTTCGGAAATGATAAAATAAATGACGTCAGCTGAGATCACGAGAAAGATATGATAGTCTTGCGAAAATTAAAGAGTTTGCGAAATTAACATTTGTAAGGCCGCGAGAATGTCGCAGACTATACCCGAAAATAAAGGACAAATTAGCTGTCATCCACCATGTATTTCCCTATAAATATTCGTTCGAGTTGTAAAGAGAGGGAGAGATCTTTTTTGAGTAAGAAACAAGTAAATAGGAGAGAGAAAGTCTAAAGCAGAGATCATTCTTGATTTCTTTATCTTTTCTTGTAAGAATATTCAGATATTGATAAATAAAATTAAGAGTGTAAACCTAAAAATGAGTTGATTAATAGTGAGATCATATGAGGGGTGTAGTGTACGATTTCCTGCAACTACACCAAGGATTATCAAGTGATCAAATTACAGTTACAATCACAAAAATGTATGAGGGATTACCAACTTCGCATGAAAATCAGGTGATTGCGCATGGTTGGGAGTCATGAGCGGAAGAGGTAGCATAAAAAAAATAATTCATAAAGACCCAAAGGAAATTATACTAATCCCGAGTCGTTTACATCATATAAAAAGTTCAAGAAACCCGAACATAAAGATCTCTTGAAGTAAAGCTAATTAAAGAGGCAAGAGTATCCAACAGTACTTTCATATTTAATTTAATTTTATTTTAATAGATAAAAACAACCCGTTAGAATACATCACTGGATCAGTTATACATAATTCTTAGATAATTAGGAAGTGACTAAATAATCTTTATAGTGAATGTATTCAAACAACCAAGAGTAAATATCATTCCCGTATAACTCTATAGGAATCTAAAGAAGTGTACCAGCATGCGGATAAACATTGTCTTCCCAGCCCCATTTTAACCAAGCATGACAATAATTTGGCGAATTCTCTCTCCACATCATATAAAGTTTAAAATCTCCTTGAGTTTTACTCATTCTCGAGTATTTGTATCCAGCGTAAGACTGAATTTCTTCAGCACTCTCCTGTGCTATCTCAGCAACCTGGAAAAAAAATGACTAGCAAGTAAGCATGGACAATAAGAGAAACGAAGGCATATGACGTACATAACATGAAATAATTGTTAACCTGAAAGAAAGCTATTTCGTCGCGCAATCTTGAATAATTCCTTGTCAACCAAAAAACGAAAAATTTACAACTATATTAGCTCTATGATTCCCATATAAGCAGCAAATGAAGTCTGAAAATTAATTTAAGACACTAAGATCATGCTCCACGACAATCACATAAATGAAGATGGAAACATAGAAAAAGAGTTATAGTTTGGCATGAGAAATAATCAGATAATCCTATGTCTTTTATCAAGAGAACTTGGCTCGTCAAACATATAATTCTTTGCATTATGTATGCCAACCACATCAGTAGAAAATGTGTGCAGCTCTCCACCTGGTTGATCTCAAGATCAAGAAAAAGTTCCTCCTTCACACCTCTCTCATTTTTCTGCTCCAAGAATTGCCCAACATTACCTTGGACTGTGTGGATACAAAATATCTCATCGCCACATGAAATAACTTAATAGCACCTAATATCTATGAGAAGAGTGAAGAGCGAGTATAATAGCATGAAGCGCATCGGTCACTATTGAGGTAAGTGATGACGTCAATTAAATGATGAATGCGAAAAAGATCACCTACGATATAAATAGTTTAAATGCGAAGATGAATTGAAGTGCGCAGAGATACGCAATTCCTTTAAGAAATAAGTAGCATCCGCGAGGAGAAGGTTGACTTAAAAATAATAGTGCGATGATGAAGGTAATATCGGGTAGGAATAGGAGATTATAAGTGAGGTACAAGGCTTTATTAGTTGTAATCCATTATGTAAATTAGCTGTCATCCACTATGTAAATGCCTATATAAGGGGGGAGAGAGTATTGTAAAAAGGGTTGAGTTATTTATATTCTAAGAGATATCTTGAGAAAAAAGTTTTATGAGTTATAAGTTAGGATTTGTGTGAAAACTAAGTCTCCGATATCACCATCTTAATAAAATTATAAGTCTATACTTGTTAGAGCACTGCTCGGTCGAACTCGCAAGTGTTTCTATCTCAAGATTGTTTGTCAAGTTTAGTTGATCAAAACTATAGTCTTGATTTCTAGTCTACTTATAGGAGTTTCAGATTAGGATAGATTGTGTAGTTGAGCTTTAGAATTCACGGCGCTTACAATTGAAGACGAAGATCTAGTGAAGAACTCGGAGGAACTTCATCAACAAAAGGTATGTGGAGACTAAAACTTATCTATCATTCAGAAGTCTATTCTATTCTATCATATCTCCTATTGAGACAAAAGTCGTATAGAGATATAGATTTTCATATCATACACATTTATTATTTTGAGATGAGTATAACTCGCTTATCTATTTATTGAAATATGTGTTGGTAGCTTATTGCTTTAGCTACATTCATCATTATTGTTGACGAGTTAGTTGGAAACAATTTATTTGTTGGAAGCTAAACTAAATAATAAGTCAAAATATGATCATTTGATGTCGACTTAGAAAGTTTCGTATTGATCATTCGATCACTTGATAATTATTATAAGCTAATGGTTTTTGTGAGAAATACATTGTCATTTTCTAAGAATGTTTCAATGATTGAAATGGGAGTTTAGAACTAAAACCCATGTATGGATACATCACAGTATGCGTACTTAGTGTACAAACTGTGTTGGTATGATTCAGGTCCGGAAACCAAGTTTGCATACCAGTATGCAACGGATTTAACTGAGAAATTCGGGAACCAAGTTTTCATACCAGTATGAGAACGGTTCTACCTGAGTTAGGTCCGAGACGACAGTTTGAGTACCAGTTTGCAAACTGTTGGACAAGACCAAAGTCCAGAACTTTAGTTTGCATACTGAGTGGTGAAAGTTTTAAAAACAGATAAGTATGTTCTCATACTCATGATAAAAATATATTTATGAAATAAGAAATGCAATCTTTGCAAAACGTTGCTTAATGTTCATGAACTGATTCTTGTACTTTGTACATTACGAATCAATCCGATTTTGCTTCAATTGGATCATATATTCTTCTGTGTGATTGTCAACAATTGAAGAACTCTATGAAACACAATTAGATTCATTTGGTTATCTTTCATGATTGATTGTTCATCATAGTTGATCTAGATGTGTTAGATGAATGTGGTTAAGACAAAAGTATTCATACGGATAACTTTGGTTAACTATTATTGAGCCAACTCAATATACACGTTTAGGTACGGTTACCCATATCGAAATGAAAGTATATTTCATTTGTGTTTGACACGCTAAGAACATCTAAAGGTGGAGAGATATTGCTTTGGTTTCAAGCAAACTTAGCTTGTATCTTAAATAATATTTTCATCTAATGGTGGTTATGGAATTCTTTGTTTTTAAGCTAACTTAGCAAACCATGATTTGAAAGGCTATATAAAGGCGAACTCTAACAATTGGGAAACCTAATCTCCACACCTCATGTGTGATACTAGTTGCGGCTAGAGTCGATTCTCCTTTAACCTAGGTTTTTCCTAAAACCATTATAGGTTAACGACTTGAAGACTTCATTGGGATTCTGAAGGCAGATCCAACTATTTTCTCTGTAGTTGCGTGTTCTGATCTTACTTGTTCTATCGTGTTGAGTACTATCTTCTTTAAGACTTTCTCGAGATTTATCTCTGATAGGTAAGATATAAAAAGTAATCACAAATCTCATCGTCTCATTCTTTGTGATTCCACAATAATTTGTTCTACTACTATATAGTAGTTACCGTGAGGTGATTGATATTTCTAGGCTGTTCTTCGGGAACGTAAGACCGGATTATCAATTGGATCCTGTGCACCTTGATTTATCATAATACGGAACAAAACTTCATAGGTATTTCTGTGGGAGACAGATTTATCTATCAGAATAGACATTTATGTGTGAGACATATTTTTTTATAAGTCTTCGACTTTGGGTCGTAACAACTCTTAGTTGTGGGTAAGATCATCTAAGGGAATCAAGTGCATAGAGATCTGATGGATTTAGAGGCGTAAGGAACGCGACTGTACCTTGATCAGTGTGAGATTGGTTATGGATCAACTGCATTCCAGTCCGAAGTTAATTTGTAGTAGGCTAGTGTATGTAGCGGCTTAATACAGTGTGGTGTTCAAATCTGGACTAGGTCCCGGAGTTTTTCTGCATTTGTGGTTTCCTCATTAGAAAATTTTATGGTGTCTGTTTTATTTCTTTTCCGCATTATATTTGTTTATATAAGTGAAATATCACAGGTCGTGCGTAGTTCAATCAATTAGGAAATCCGACTTTGTTTGTTGGGTAGTAATTGATTGATACTTGAATATTGGTTTTTGATACCGTTCAAGTTATTTCTCATATCAATCAGGCTTACAGATTCATATTTGTTCAATTGCAGATTTTATTGAGAAAAAGAGATACAATTCTTGGATATATTTCCTTGATTGAGTCTGATTGTCTAGTCTATACACACAGAATTATATTGGAGTTAGTCCATACAGATTGCCGAACGAAATATTGGGTGTGGTTGTTAGACCCCCGTTTTTTCAACACTTGTTATGTTTTGATTATTGTTGAGAGTTCTTCATTTGGGTGCTTGTAGGATTTCATGTAACTACATTTTGGCGCCAGAAACAGTCGGAGAGAGTAACAGAATTCATACTCACCTTTCTTCATCAATCTTTTACGATGCCTACAACATCGACACCACCAATTTACCTAGGAATCCAATTCAAGCATGGAAGATCCTCTAGCCACATATTTGAACCGCTATAAAAATGATTGGCGCGTAAGGCAAAATGATGGATGAACAAATGCTTGACACCGTCAGGAAGACTAGCTCTTATAAAATCTTGCCTGACCCCTACTTCAAACCATATCATGCAAGCAAAACGTCTTCCTGTCAGTGTCAACAAGAAAATTGATCGCATCACCCAAATTTTTTTCTGAGGACGCGAATCCTCATTCAAAAAGCTCCATCCAATAGGTTATAACAAGTTAACTAAGTCCAAAGCTGAAGGAGGTTTGGGAATTCGAAGAAGCAGTGAACATAATAAAGCACTACTCATGAAGCGGATTTGGAACATCCATGAAAAACCAGACTTAATCTATGCTATCCTTTGCAATGAAAAATATCACAAACAACAACCTCTCTTTTTCAGGTTCTCCAATCACCCCAAACTCATCCAGTCCCCAATGGAGGCAATTGGCGTCCCTTGTCTCCACAATCAAACAACATCTTTTCCACAAACTCGTAGATGGATTATCGATTCCTATCCGAGCAAACTGGATACTTTCATCAATACAATAGATCCGGTAACTGGTTTTCCAATCCAGACAGTCGCTGACCTCGTTGATCCTCTCACTCACACCTGGAATCATGATAAACTAAGCCTTATACCATCAGAAATAACATAAAGAATTATCAATATTCACCTCCACCAAAATAACCCTTATAATATAATCATCTGGCCTTGCACCAAATCTGGAAAATATACCAACACATCTGGATATCAATTCTTAACCAGCTCAACGGATCACTCCCACCAAATTGCATTACCACCAACCAAGTTTCTCTGGACACTCCCATGTCCTCCAAAATTACAACTTTTCTTGTGGAAAACAATCAATGAAGACCTTCCGACCTTCACCATTCTAAACCATATCGACCTCACCGATACCAACAACTTCCCACAATGCAACTCTGATCCAAAATCTGATGGTCGCATTTTACTTCACTTTCCGGTGGCAGTGGCTGCATGGAACCTCCTTTTCACTAGATTCCATACTCAAGCAACCACCAACCAAAATCTCCCAAACTTTCCAAACCCTTAGATGACAATCTCACAAATTTAACAATTGAAAACTCATCACACTGTGAAAACAACCTTTTGCTTCATGTTCTGATGCTTATGTTTACCTAGGAAGGACTACGTTTATCGACAAAGGCAACCGAATCCAAGTAATATTACCTAGATGGCTATTAACCTTCAACAAGAATTTACCTGGGCACAAGAAAACCTCCCTCCTATTTTTCTGGAATATCACCTCCTGCAAACCCAAGAAATGGAGCGCGAATGACTACAACAGTCTTCATAGCCTAGATCCGACCTAATCTATATTGGATCAAGATAAACACAGATGAAGCAGCGAGATGACACCCTAGATTAGCTGGCGTATGACTCATTTGCAGGGACGCTTTTTCCTATATTCTAGTAGTTGTACCACAACCTCTAGGAATAACCACTGGTCTCATAGTGCAGTCATGGGCAATGCTTATCGCGTCCTGAATACCAAAAGAACGAACCTGGCCAAAGATTCAATTTGAAACAGACTTGGAAAACCTATTCCGATCTCTAACTTCAAATGCCGACCCGCCATGGTACATCTCAAGAATGATCTCCGAAATCAAACAAATCATAAGCCAGATACCCCAATGCATCGTCAACCACAGCTATAGGTAAACCAATCAAAAAGCAAACAGATTGGCCAATCAAGCGGCGGATAACAATCAATGAGGAAATCTTACAACTTTCTTTTGTAATGAATGACTCCTTAGAAGTCACATACCCTCCAGCAATAGCCGCTAAATTTTATTAATATTTCCATGTTTCAAAAAAAAAAAAAAACCTAAATTAAGCCCAACTCAAATACTTCCACCTCAAATACATTATACGTAAACCTAGTCAAACCTAAAATTAGAACGACTTTTTGGGGACCATGGTTTTTTTGGGGGACCATGGTTTTATTTTGGGTAAAGGCATTAGAAGTAATTCTAGGTCACACCATATCTAGCTATTTTTTTAATACCTAATCTACCCTCTTAATTAATTTTAGGTTATGATTAGTGAATGATCTAGTTAAAAACAATTAGTGAGATTAAATTAAAAGATGAGTTTATTATTAGTTGAGTATAATTATTGAGAGAGTAGAGTTAGAGAAGATGAAGGAGAAAAACATGGAGAATAATTTTTTTTTTCCAATTCACTAAGTTTGAGTATTCAAATGATGAAAACTCATTTGATTCTTCATCTCCATCCTCTCCTAGAATATTTGTTAATCTTAAAAATGATCCGGATTTGAACTGGATTTTGAACAATTCGGTTACTTTATATGAAGAACAAGTAATCGAACTCATCTGAAGATGTAGTTCAGTTACTTTATATGAAAAACAAGTAACCGAACTCATCTGAAGCTGTAGTTCGGTTGCCCCGTGAGATGAACAAGTAACCGAACTCATCTGAAAGTGTAGTTTGGTTACTTGTTCCAAACACGCAGGTTACCGAACTCTCTAATAATTTCTAGGAGTTACAGCGTTATGTTCGGTTGGTTCTCAACTAACCAAACTTTGGTGTAAAAAGTTCGGTTGGTTCGCAAACTGCATGCACTTTTGATCTAACCGAACTTTACGTAATATAAGAGTATATAAGTTTACAAAGTTCGGTTCTTTCGCAAACTTGAGCCTAACAGCTAACCAACCGAACTCTGAGTTCGATTTCTGTGATAAAATTGTGAAGTAACCGAACTTAACAAACAAAAAAAATGTGAAGTTCCAGCGTCTATTGGCTGAGTTCGGTTACTTTGTAGTTTTAAATTTTTTTGCGAACAAACCGAACTCTATTGGCTAAGTTCGGTTATTTTGGAACTCAACATAGTGGCCACAACAACACAGTTCGGTTAGACTGGATTTGTTTTTTTTTCGGTTCTAAGGGTGGAGTTCGGTTACTTTGTAATTTTAATTTTTTTTGCGAAACAACCGAACAGAGAGTTCGTGACTTAGTTTTAAATCCAATAGAACCGAACTGTTCTTCGTGTTCTTCATTTTCAAGAAGTTCGGTTAGTAAACTAGGGTTTTTTGGAAAATCGACCTAACCGAACATGGCTCTGTAACTCCTATTAAAACCCTATTTTGATGATTTCTATTCGATTGAAGCTATCATAATCAAATTAAAGCGAAGGGTTTGTTGAAAAATACCTCCGGAGTGGTCCCATGGCAGAATCAGGTTGCGGCTGGCGTCTTTTATACTCGATAAAATTATTATGTAACCGAACTTAATTGTGATTGCATTGATGTTGTTACATTTCTTAAATAGGCGGTGGTGGTGGTAATCGGTGGTGGTGATAATAGGAGGTGGTGGTAATCGGCGGTGGTGGGCGGTGGTGGTGGTAATCGGTGGTTGGTGGTGG
>NC_039368.1:126754661-126830368 GCF_003573695.1 Papaver somniferum | reverse complement strand
TATATATATATATATATATATATATATATATATATATATATATATATATATAGGTGGTTATTAGGTTGGTTTTAAATTAAATTAGATTAAGAATAGGTTAGTCATTTCAACGTTTTAGGGCACCCTTATCACTATAATGAAGGTGGCCTAATAAAACCATGGTCCCTTCAAAAAAAAAAAAAGCCATGGTCCTTAAAAAATCATTTCTAAAATTAAATATGAATAGAACACTTTAACATCTAACTCAAGCCCAGTCGGACTGAACGAAAATCAAAACCACACCGAAGCTACCCCCTAGCCAAACTCTAGACCTTTTATTGTTTTTACTTTTTACACGATGTAAAAATTTAGGAAAACGAAATTAAATAAAAGTAATTAAAATAATAATTTTTAATTAAATATCTGCAACTACAGAGAAAGAGAAAGCAGAGGTTCTTTCTTTTGATTAGATCTCTCATCTCTTCCTTTTCCTTTTTTTTTTCTTTATCTTTACTTTAAATGGTGTATTGAATACAAACTCTTTCTAAAAGAAGAAATCAAGAAGAAGAAGATTATAGGAGGAGAAGAAGAAGAATGGGGAAATTATATGTAGAAACAGTACCACCACCAGATCTAAACAAGAACACAGAATGGTTTATGTATCCAGGTGTATGGACAACATACATCTTGATTGTCTTCTTCGCATGGCTTATGGTTTTATCTGTTTTTGGTTGTAATCCTGGCATGGCTTGGACTATTGTGAATCTCGCCCATTTCGTGGTAAGTACTCTTACCCTGTTTTTGATTTAGAATTTAAGGTTTTGTTGAAAATTTAGGTTAATCTGATTGGATATTTGTGAATTGATTGTCTGGGTTTTGTTTAAATTAGTTGATTTGGTTTGGGTTTTGCTTAATTTGTGAAAATTCTTCGATTTAGGGGTATGGGTATGTTTTTGGGGGGTTATTCTAGCTAGGTTATTGGAGACACTTGAATTCTTGTAGAACGATAGAGAATTGAAATTGAGTATGCCCTTTAGGATCAGGTCGATTAAATCGAAGACTTTACCATTTGAAAAGGGGAGTATGAGCTGAACAGTAACCTAATGGCATATAAATCATTGAGCAAATGAATTCTAGATCCAATCGGTGTGAACTATGTAGGGAAAACCATGCTATCCTTGATTACACTGCTAAGGTTTGGGTAAGGTTTTAGGGTCTCTCCATCCTTGACCTTATGGAACCGATGTTGTGTGGACTGATGGTGTCTCTGTCCTTGACCTTACACTGTTTTGGGAATTGAAATATAGAAAATGAAATTGAGTATGCCCCTTTGTCTGAGACCTAGGATCATGTCGATTGAATCCAAGAATTTATCATTTGAGCTGAACAGTAACCTAATGTGGTATAGATCAATGAGCAAATGAATGTTAGATCCAATGGGTGTGAACTTTGTAGGAAAAACCTTGCTGTCCTTGGTTTCACTGGTAAAGTTGAGTAAGGTAATATGGTTTCTCCATCCTTGAACTTATGGAACTGTTGTTGCTTAGATGTATTAGATTGATGATGTCTTCACTTAGTAGTTGGTTACGACCATTTCACATAGATGAGTATCATTAGTTGTGTTCATTTTAGCCATCTACCTGCGTTGATATTGATTATTTTTGAAGTATTCATGTCAATAGAGTTGTAAACGTGGAGGCTAATGATTTTCAAATGTTAAATAGATAACATATCAGTTCTTCCACTGGAAGAAGGGAACACCATTTGCTGAAGATCAAGGTATCTATAATGGATTGACTTGGTGGGAGCAGATTGATAATGGCAAGCAGCTTACGCGTAATAGAAAGTTTCTCACTTGTGTACCTGTCGTCTTGTGAGTACCCTAAACATTTATTTATTGCTTATCTTGAACCAAAATTTTGATTGTGCAAATTAGTTTCAAAGTTTGTATTTCTTGTTTCATTGATAAACTGCTACTAGATGCACATTAGAAAATCTTGGCATACCAGATTGTCTTAATATACGTTTTGTTTCCGGTGCCTGTGGAAATTATTTGACACGGTGTGAAATGTTGAACCAAAATTTTGATTGTGCAAATTAGTTTTAAGTTCGTATTTCCTGTTTCATTGATAAACTGCTACTGAATGCACATTAAAAAACTTTTGGCATAGTAGCATGTCTTAAAATGCGTTTTGTTTCTGGTACCTGTGAGAATTATTTGACATGGTTTGAAATGTTTAGCTTGGGAAATTAGTGGGTTGTGTGGTGGGGTAAAGAATAGATAGATGGAGTAGGCTGTCTATATTGGGAACCCATATAGATTGTCTCATTCTTATGGTCAACGAAATCCTGCAGTTGAACCAAGAATACTTGCTCTTGACTCTTGAGTTTCCTTTGGGAGTCTGTTTCATGAGGGTTTTGCACTTGTTTGGCGACTCTCGTGTGGACACCATCAAGGAAATAACATTTTGAGTTTCTGTTCTCTCTTTTTTCTGTTCTGTTTGCTGCAATGTGTGTGAGACTTTTTGGAGCATTGAAGTTTCCTCAGTAAGATATAATTTTGTTGGGTGAAACACTTCATCTATGGCCAGCTTACAATTTTGAAGTTGGCCTCATTGAGAGCTGAAAAGCCTGTACATTTTCTTGGATTAGCGTCAACTAAGATTACTTGCTGTGCACCAGATAGCCCCTTGCTTCCTTAAGTATGGTTGCAAGGAAGTATCGGGAAATTGGTATTAAGGTGCTAAATTGATACATTGGCAAACATGTTACTATAATTATGATGTATAAAGTGCTTCCTTCATAATTCTGATTTGCCAAAACACACTTCATCAAAGTTAGTATGCGAAATGACTAAAAAAACTAAGATTGCTTGCTTAGCATCTTCGAAATCACATTGTTTCCTGAATTCCTCCATCATGGGGATGGATGTCTTGACTTGAGTTCAAAACTCCACGCCATGTGTAAAACCCCCTATATATGTTTTGAGATACATATTTTTTCTGGTACCTAGGATATAATGAACAGGGTGTGAAATGTTTAGCTTGGGAAATTGGTGATTGTGGGTGCGGTTGGGTAAAGAAGAGAATAAAGATAGATGGAGTAGGCTGGCTATGTCAGGAACGCATATTAGATTGACTCATTGTTATGGTCGCCAAAATCCTGCAGTCGAACCGAGTCTGATGTCCGTTGCATGTGGGTTTTTGCATTTCCTATAAACTGTTTCCACTATAATGGAGGTGGACGTCTTGAGTTCAAAATTTCACCTCATGTGTAAAACTGAAAATATCCCTCTATGCATCTGGCACCTGAAGTCTTGTTTTCTATCTGTGTTAAATTTCTCTGAAATCTGTTTTAGGAGAGCATGCTGAATCAATGCCTTATCCAATTTTTGTGTTTTCATGGGGCAGGTATTTGATAGCATCGCACACGACTGACTATCAAAATCCAATGCTCTTCCTCAACACTTTGGCGGTGTTTGTGTTGGTTGTTGCCAAATTCCCGAACATGCACAAAGTCCGCATCTTTGGAATCAACGCAGAACAGTGAGAGACGGAGCACGTTGTATAAGCAGTAAGCCCTACAGATGCTTTTCGGTTTTATATCTGTAAAAGTCATTTCGACCCGTTTTCCTTTTCCTTTTGTTCTTTCTCTATGGTTATATATCCCTTGTACAGAAGTCGGAACTGGAAAGGGAGCTTACGTTATTCGTTAATCAGGGTTCTTTTTTTCCCCCTTTCTTGGGACTGCATTTGTTTTGTTTTTTCTTAATCTTTTACATGATTATGATGTCAGATATAAAATAGTTGTATGATAAAAATGTTCCTTGTTATTGTAAAAAGAAAAAGAAGGATATTATGCTGTTATAATCACCATCATTATACATAGCGACGTACTTGAACTAAATTTAATATGTGCCTGAATTTTAGGATCCCAATAGTATATGTATTCCTTTGCGTATTAATGGCTATAGTAAAATTAGGTTTCCGGACGGGAACACATTCTTGTCTCATGTCAGAGTGGTGGACCCGTGGACCTGAAATTCTAGTACCAAAGTACAATGATTCTCTTTTTAGTGACACTCTTAGTATGCTCTCCCCATGTGAAGGGTAATGTGGCTACCTAAATTGTGTTGTTCACTGAACTAGCAGGACCAGAGGTTAGTTATTCTGCCTTAAATTTTCATGCCCAATTAGTAGGTAATTACTTCGTATGACTAGGTTTCCATCATATAACCCTGGAGATCATATTAACTGCGGAAGTGTGTGTCCTTACATCTTGTTGTTTAAGGCGATCAGAATAGTTACTGTTATCCATTTCACTATTTGAGCTTGAAGTCTTCAAGATCGACATAATTGTATTATTGTTAGATTTCAAACTCTAGTTCCTAGGTCTTGAATCCTGTATACAGATTGCTCTCGTGTTCCCTAATACATCCAAGCTACATCATGGGATGGTAAAGACAAGCTTGCTAGATCAATGAGACAAAACAGATAACAATGTTTATAGGGTCATGGTTCATGTCCTTTAGTGCTATGTAAAACCCTAAAATTCTCTGTGAAGCTAGTTCTTGCCTATGTTTATGTAAGAGGTGATTATTCTTGTAAGATTGGTTGCTTTTGAATTTTATCATTTTATAACTAGAATAGAGATGGTGCCCTAGTAAGTTGTATGTCTATTTAAAAAGTAGAATGAATGTATTGTTCACATGTTTAGAACTGTATTGTACTTTGTTTTTAGTTTAAGATAAGATGGAATCATCCTAAGGTTCCCTAATTTGATCATACTTTGTACCTCATCTGAGGCTAATTGATTTACCTTGATTTCCTCACTATCGACGATCTTTTTTATAATGTGCCGATGTTTCGCTTTTCCTTTTTTAACGTTTAATTACGCGTCGCAAGTGTGTCATATCTCAGTCTCCGAGGAGAAACCAAAGGAATCTGATCGCTCTGGCATCGAAGGTTTGATTATTGCGCTTTAGATCTTATCGTGTCTGATCTCAATTACTTGTTTATATGTTTACATCATCATGACTACTTGTGTGTTATCTTGACAATTAGTGGGTTATTTGCTGTGATTATTATAGCATCTTGTATATAATTTGTACTTTCAAGTTGCTAGTATTATATACAAAACCCCCAACTAGGATTTAAGGTAGATGTCGTAGATTAACTACACATTTCAGCACTTCCTCTACACACTAAGTAGAGTAGTTGGCATAATGTGGAGATTTTATAACTTGATCAGAGAGCTGTTGAGTGCTCATCAATGGTGGAACCCATTATTATGACAAAACGTAACTAAGGTCTACATTATCTCCTTAACCAATCTTAACATAAGCATGTTCTAGATCATAAAACCCTATATTGTCACAACTTATTACACCCAATTAAGTGCTAAACAGGAAGGAACAATAAAGATTTTTTTTATAGAAAGATCATTATCAATTACTAATACTACTACTACTATATTATTATAGTAAGATAGAAGATGACTACTACTGACTTTTTTTTCTCTTGGATGGCAAATGGACTGTGTGTCAAGTGGGGGAAGATTATTCTCTTCTTTCTCCTCCTCTACTCTCTAGTTGTAGCTGCAGAGGCAGAGCACACTTACCTAAGGGAATGTTTTATGGGTCCTAGTGAGCCCCAAAGAGTGGTGGGTTTGTCAGGTCTGCTAGAGTGTGTTAAAACCCTAATTGAAAGAAAAAAAAAGATGTGAATGGAAACAATAATAGTACATGAAAATAGGGAAAATGTGTTGGCTCTAGAGAAAGAGAAAGAGTGGATATGGAAATCATTAGGTGAGCTTTTAGTTGAGGCAGGTGATAGTCTTAAGTAATCACTAGTGTGCATAGTAAATGTTTTCAAAATTTAAACCATAAAAAACAAAACATGGTTGATCAATTCATTCCTTAAGATAGTATTAGCTAGCACAATTTTTCAGATGCATTGATATGCATGGCCTGAATTCGAAACCAATTGATATTATGATTCTTATTTATCTACCTGTTAGAATATAAATAAATTGCTTGTTTGGGTTTTTTAGTCATGGATGTCTCTCTAAAAGAATGGGAAGTTATTAATATCCCCAAACTGAATTTGAAACTACAAGATGTTATGATTCTTATCCATCTACTTGTTAAAATGAAAATAGGTTGCTTGCTTGGTTTTTTTGTTTAGAGACTGAAGTGGAGGTACAGAGATGTCACTTGTTATATATAAAAATATATATACAATTTGTAGTGGGATACCATTGATTGATTGTGCTCTGTACCATATGAATGAATGAGATGTAAAGATAGAATTGCAGTACAAATTGTTGTATAATATTAGACACAAAATTTCATTTCATGTATAGAGCTAGACTCGATGCTGTTTTGCTTTTATATGTTGTTGCAGCTGTCCTGACCACATGGCTTGAATAAAAGAATCTCGTATGGTGGTGATGAGACCCTGACAATACAGACTTGTTTTTATTACTGTGTCTCTTCTCTCAGTGTGTGTGTAAATCTTAGAGCCAGGCATCATCATTCAACCCCCTTAAATTAACCCACTTTTTGATTACGTACACCAATCCCCTTAATCCCCATTTAATATAAAAAAATTACTGCAAATCAGACAACAAAGATCTTGCTAGCTAGGCTTGGTAATACTTTTTACAACAACAATTTACTTGGAAAGTAAAATATATTTACCAATTAAATAATATATGATTCAGTTCACAAATCAGAAACGTACATATCAATAACAAAGAAGTGATCAAGAAATATAAACACCTTGGATTGATGAAAACCCTAGCTAGCTAGTTAAATTTGCATGCCATGGCATAGCCTTCTTGATTGCATGACTTTGGCTTCTTCATCTTCAAATTGCATGGACTTGTTGATATCTCAATAGCTAGCTGCTAGTAGCTCCTTACTTTGTTATTGAAGTTTCTGATATGATCACCTCTTCTTCATTCTCTAATAATAATATTATTATTATTCTCATCATCATCATCATAAACACTTGAAATAAACAATGACACCCTTTTTGAAGCCGACCTAAAAAGAGCTTCATAACTTCACTATTATGAAAGAGTGAAGAAGAAGGAACTAAAAGAGAAGAAAAGAAAAACCCCATTGTATGATGCCATCTGTTAGTTCTAAACAACTTCAAACCAAGTAATAATCCACACTCTCAAAAAAAGAAAAAAAAAAAGACCTTGACTGCGCCTTGAACTCTAAACCCTGAAATAACCAACAAATGAAAAGTAATGCCAGATTCTTCTTCATTGTTTTATTTTTTTACCTTTACCATGAACCACCACCTAACATTCCACTCCAATACCCATTTGAATCACCTTGTGCTCCTCTATTGTTTTGGTGATGATCAAATTCACTTGTATTAGATACTTGCCTTAAGTCCTCAAATGGAAACAATGGTCTACCGGAATTTTCTTGATGGTGCACACCTTGTTGAATACTTCCATAACCATCAACACCAAAATTGAGAGTTGTTGGCTTATAATCTTGTAATGTAAAACCACCGGACGGCGATGAGTAAACCGTGTCTGTATCTTGAACTGATGATGGAGCCATAGGCATAAATGAACCATAACCCTTTGAATTAATTCCATTCCTAAGAAATTCCAAAGCTGATAAATGAGTAGTGGTAGTAGTTGATGAAGTAGGAATATGGTTACTATTGTTTGTCTGATCCATATTTGGTAATTCATGAGCAAATTCAGACATGGTATGGTAATGATGATCTGTACTAGTTGAGAAAGCTAAGTTAAGATCTTGCCCTTCATGGATCTTTGGGTTTTGGTGAGATACTGACTTCGCCGATGACATATTTATCATGGGAGGCTGAGTTAGATCAGGTAGCTTCTTGGTAACCGAAACAGATGATGTAATCGAAGAAGAAGAAGATGAAGACCTTCGGTTTTTCCTCGAACCGCCGCCTACCGGAACATTCCTTAAAGAACCACCTTCAGTCCAATACCTTCTACAAGTCTTGCAGAAATACCTAGGTTGTGTAAGACTGTAATTGTTGTAGTAACAGAATTTAGTGTTTGTAGAATTACACCTTGGACAGTTTATGGCTTGTTCTTTGTGAGGTCTAGCCCTTCTTTGTTGCTCTAACATAGCAGTATTATTAGCACCACCACTATTCATATTAGGGTTTGATGCATTAGACACCATCTGATTCTCCATGGGTTTCACAAGTCCAACATCCTGACACACACAAAGAAAAAGAACAAAAAAAAAGTGAATCAAACAAACAAAACACAATTCAATGAAAGTTTATTACAACTTTCAAGATCAAAACAAAGGGTATGTAGTCATCACTAAAGAGAAAGGAAAAGCAAAAAGGAGGAAGAAGAAGAAGAAGAAGAAGAATGAATGAATGAGTTTGAATACAAACAGACAAATGAAAATACTACTACTACTTCCACCATGGTAGAGATAGAGATGAAAAGAAAAAGTGATGAAAGAAAAAAAACTAAAAATAATACTAATAATACCAAAGAAAAGCTTTCTAATTTTCTTGCCTTTATTATGACACAAGTAGTAAAAGAGAAAGAGATAAAGATAAAAGTGGTGGTAGTGATCTCAAAGTACTTTCAAGAACCATTTAAGTCTATGAAAATAAAATTTGAAGTTCTAACAAACAACAAACATAAAATCAGAGATAAAGTAAAAGAGAAAGAAAGAAAAAGAAGAACAGTTGATGATGGGGTATATATATCTATCTAGTCCATAAAAGTATAAACATATCTCAATTCACAGGCAAAAATATAAGATCTTCAAACCCTAATTCAAACTCATCAACAGGAAAGTAAAAAAGCTTCAAAAATGGATCAAGAACTGCATAGATCAGATGATATATAATACCTGTGGCCACTGAGCTGTATCCATGGAAGAAGGAAGAAGAAGAAGAAGAAAATTCAAGAGTGTTGATGATGTCTTTCTTGTAGGTATAGAGAAGATAGTGAGATAAGAGAGAAGGAAAAGAAAAGAAAATTGATCAGCTAAGTTGAAATTGGTCTTTGGAGTGATGAGAGAATGTTTCTGTTTGGGATTAGTCTTTATGTCGTGTGGTGTGTTGTCTTTGCTTTACACTATATATCAAGAGAAAGATCATACAGATACACATATGGTTTGGTTTGGCTTGCTAATTCATCTTATTATAATATTTTTAGATTAATTTTTTGACCCTAATTTTGAAAATATTATAATGTTAAACTATTGAATAAAATAGTAATATAAATATTCCTTAAGTGCAATTGTAGGTAGTGGGTTATGACTTGTGAGCAGCATGTGTGTATGGATGAAACCCCTTATCAGATGTGGATTGTGGTTTTTATTAGACTAGACTTGTTGTTGTGTTGCCATATTTTAGAAATGCATAGTGGGTTCTCTTTTTCTGACCAGAGAAACTTGTTTGGTCCTTTTAGTCTTCCTTCATGATCCCAACCATGATTCTTCTCTATAGCTTGATCCATTTTTTAATTCTTTCTTTTTTACTTGTAAGGGAAGGGGTATTGTTTTTTTGAATGTGGGAAAATCATATTCCCACAATCAAGTGATGAATGAACAGGGAAGTTTCATTCATATGTGTGTATTGATCACCAAGGAACTAATTGAGCTGGTTTTGTACGTGTGGGGTCATATTGAAGTTCTGAGTGCCTTTTGCTATCATGGACATCTATATATATATATGATATAGAAATGGAGGAGAGAAAAAAGGCAAAGAGAAGAAGAGGAGGAAGAAGGAGCCAAAGATCCGACCAAAAGCAAGTATGGTAGGGTCAAGTGGTGAATGGGTGGGAGGGTGCATGGAAGAGGAAATTTTGGGGGGGTTTTCATTTTTCAATTTCCAATTTTCAATTTTTTTCAAATCAACAAGATTGTAGAAGAATATTATATTTTGTGTATCATCATCACTGATATCTTACAAAATCTTAGTGGCAATATATGTCAAAGGTTGTGTGAAGAGAATAAATTGCCAACCTAGAAAAATGACAGTCTATTGGCTAGTATATTGTATTAAATGTATAGTGCAAGAGTATTCTAACTCATTTGATGACTTAGAAGAGAAGTACTCTAGAAACTCTTAGCTCTAGTGAGTGGTATTAGGTTTGTTTTAGCCAGCCAGCTATTTTTGTGGTCATTAGATGTGTACTACCTTGTTTGGCTGGCTGCTATAGCCTTGATTGTATTAAATACCTACCAGAGGATTTGTTGTCAGTTGATAAACCATGGCTGGCTGCTCCCTGCAGTTGATGTAAAAGAAGAATTTTTCTAGCAGAGTGGTTAATACGACTGCTGCAGGTAGTTATCAATTTACACGTACATTAAAATAATCTTCATTATTGGCTCCACTAAATTTATAACGCACATGAAATTTGGTAATTCTCGATAAATTCGTCAAAAAAAATCAATGTCAAAAATTATATTTGTACAATTCGTAAGGAAACACTAGACCACATCATTAAGCAAGTTATAGAGTTCAGTTTTTTGGTTCTGCATTAAGTTGGATTGATATTTTTCGCGTCAAAAAATTACTATTCTCCAGTTTCCATCATTTCCCCTTGATGGTGCTTACTTCGTTTTCTTTAAGCATCCTTTGATGGTGTTGAAAGATGAGAATAATGTGTGGAATAGAGAATAGATGGGGATGGCGGGCTGGATTTGACTCAAGGGGTCAAGCTCAGCTATAGGACTCTGGGTGTGTGTATATACTTTGTTAATTGATTGCAATTGGACTAATGGTGGACATGGATGACAAAATTCAAAATACTACTACTACTCCTGAACCTGAATAGGTATATATCATGACTCTACAGAAGCACTAATAGATATGATCTATTCGGAAAGAGATTGAGAGAGACTCATGCATCATCGTTTGAGTGGCTGACAATTTGGTCAATAAAGGTTTGAAATTTGTAACCTTATTTCCACTATATCACACAATTTCATGAGTGCTCCTAAATTTGTGTTTCATTTTTCTTTTCTTTTTTTGGGGATTGTGATTGTTTTATCCCTCTAGCTAGATAAGCTATGCCAGAAATAAAAGCTCATATATAGCACAAATACATCTGTTACGAAGGATGATGTATTTCTAGCTAGTAAAATGGTAATGTCATTGCGTATTAATAAACATAATTTTGAATTTTATTTGGTTAGCGTTGCACCCAAGTTAGAAAACTGAACGACTATTTCAGTATGTATTCATTGTCTAAGCTATGCTAGAAATAAAAGCTCATAAATAGTATAAATATACTTTCGATTCCTCCACCCTTGTAGCCGTTACCCGAATTCGCGCAAGTGTGTCCACACTCCCAAACTGAATAACTACAGAATCCTTTCTCGCGAACAAACACACCCCCTACACACACCTAAGAGCACCCCCTTCCTGTATTTGTTATCCAGAATAATGTTTTTCTAGTAAAATGATAATGTCATTGCGTATTAATAAATATAATTTGATTTTTATTACATGGTCCAGGTTATAGAAAGGTTAGCCCCCTAATCTTAATTCTGATGATTTGAATTCAAAATTTATCGGCACTCTAACTTTTATCAATCGACTAACCGAATAGCATATGTATATTTGTAAAAGACCATTGATGGGTTATATACAAAAACAAACCAACAAAGGGTTTTTTGATACGATCAATATATATATATGGTTTCATGAGAGAAAGGGGAAAAGCGGGGATATTGATCTTGTCTTTAGTTTTTGTTCATGTCTCTAATATAAGCTCAAAATTTTACTTTCTTTTCATTCTATCCAAAAACATTATACAACTACAAAACTAATTTTTCTAAAAGTAATTAAACCCTTTGTTGGCCTTTACATGTCTTTGTAATGCTTTTTAAAAAAAAAAACATGCACCAAAAACCTTTTTTAAGATCATTCAGTTTTTCTTCTTTTTCTTCCTCTCTTTGATCATCAGTCTCAATGTCTCATTCTCTATTTTCTTTCTCTTATTTGTAAACCCCTTTTTTCTTTATGGAATCAGATTTTTGTCTTTCGACAACTTCTTATGTAGTCATCAAATCCAAAACAGGAAACACTACCACTCCAATAACTAGTAGTACACTGTCTTTTGTGGTTTTTGACCATAATATATAGAGACAAATTATATTAGTAACAAAATGAAAAAAGTTCCCTTTTCTTTTTATCAATACATGAATTAACGGTCTGGTAAATTTCATATCAGATATTATCATAAAACGGTAGAAATGTTCGGCATTTGGTAATTTCGTTGTTCATCATTATGAGGTTTCTTGGACCTACGTATGTTGATGAATTGTCATGATCAAACATGTTTTATAAAAAGAACATTAGTTTTCAATCGATCAGTACGTGCACTATATACATATTCATTAGGATTGGCACCATGCGGCATCATGATGTTGGAAGACAAGAAATAGATCATGTTTTGCCAAATTTTCAAGTATCTACAGGATAACACATTTTTCTTATGAGTCATCAATAACGAAAAAACAAAGACCCCCTTGGAAGAAGGATCATTTGTTGCCACCCTTAACCAAGTGCCGTAGAAGTGTCTAGCAGTTTAGTTGGTGTAAACGTCCTTAAATTATCATAGGGTAACGTGGAGACTAGTCCCAATATACAATATACTTATCTGGAGAACTCTGACTCTTTCTGGGAGGATTCTCTTCTTTTATAGGCAAAGCCTGATATACAAATACCGTACACGTGTACCCTAATACCTTTTCTAGGAGAACTCTGACTCTCTCTGGGAGGATTTTCTCCTTTTATAGGCAAACCCTGACATACAAATACCGTACACGTGTACCCTGATATCTTTTCTATTAAGTCCTCTATTATTAGCCGTACACATATATTATTACAGCTGGGATTATTTAGGCACCTACCAGTCATCATCTTCGGGGCAACCCACCTCTGGGGCAACCCACTCATACTGCGTCATCGTGCATAGTGACCCCATGCATGGTGATTACGTCAATGGTGGCTTTGACTCACATCCGGAACCCCCCATTGTTGTCCTCGACTCTTGGTTTAAATCATGTGTTTACATTAGCCCATGACTGTATTGTCGGAGCTAGTAGCTTTAACAATGGTCATGTTTTGTGTTTGAGATGTATTTTTGAATGGTTCTTTTCGTGAAGCTCCCGGCTAGTCACAACCTTGGGCTTGAAATTCTTGGACTGACCAGAATTCTCCTTTTGTGCCCCCGGATTTGTGTTTCATTATCAAAGCAACGATCAAATGAGACCCAATGGGGAAAGCTTCATTTAATTATGGCGTTTCAATTTTCTCTTGCCGTTTTCACTTCCCATTGAATATTTGCCACGTGTGTATTCCCCGCTCTTCGTCTTTCCATCACTGTCTTCATATAAAATCCGCTCATTCTTCTTCTTTTTCATTTCTGTTTTTGGCATGTTCTTCCTCTTCTTTCTTTCTCTCCTTCTCTTCTGCTATACGTTGCTTTCAGTAGTATACTTGACCCCGGACATAAGATGGAACAACCGACATCTGGTGCAGGTAAAACGATGTCAGCAAAGGATTCCGCGGAGATGAGGAAGGTTCGGTTATTTGGTCCAGAGGCTAAGAAAAACCGCAATTCCGGGTCTGTCTTTGATGATGAATTTATCCATAGATTAAACGTTGTAGGGTTCCATTCTATTGATAATAGCACAACCCTAATGGTCCCCAAGGTTACCCCCAAAACTTGTTCCTCTCGAGAGTTTTCCACGACTTTGTATTGAACATGGGATTATAGGGATCCCTCTATAGAGTTTGCCTCCATAACTCTAGTTAGTTACGAGTGGTCATCATGGAAGCACTACATAATGTCGAAACTGCACCATGCTCAGCGTATTCGTGCTCTTAATATTGAACAATCTTTAGAAATATCTGCTCATCGTAGTATCTTCCTGTCCAATAAGGCTCTCCCATATGCCTTCCTTCGATAGATTGCCGGTGTTCATACTTTAGTATTTGCATGGGGGAAGCTTCCCCTACTTTAGAAGACGTTGTTGCCTTGACGGGGTTGCCTGTTCATAGTTCTCACGATTTCGAAGAAGCTGACCCCGAAAATATGACTGACGCGGATTCGACTTTATTCAAGGAACTGGTGGAAGTTCGTAAGATCATAGGACGCAAGGGCGGTGCCGGGGCAACTGAGGGTTTTGTTCAGGGGGATAAGCGTGCCTCTGTCTCAGTTTGGATGAGTTATTGGGCGCCCCGCATAACTGAGCCGACCAGCAGGAAAGATCTCCCCTCTATTGTGAAGTCCTACGAGCCCCCTTGTCATTGTCATAGTGATGATGCCAAGTTGGATGCATTCTTACCATACTGGTTAATTCATGATTTCTTCGAGTGTTCCCCTAGAGACATCATTCGATAAGTTGTATTTCGATTAGCTGTCAAGATGGCTCGGGGGTTACATATCCATTAGCCCCCATGTTCTTAGGTGGTGTGTATCGTCATTTGGATACACTGATTGCGGATATAAAAGTTACCAACAGTTTTCAACATGTGATTGAAAGTTTTGTGCCAACAAGTTTCTTGCAGATGTGGTTTTGGGAGCGTTTTCCCGCTAGCAGATCCGAGGTTAACACTCTAGGTGTTGTCAGTACTTCTGGGAGACCCCCCCCCCCCAACTCGGCATCCCCGGACTGCTTTGTATGAGAGGAAACACATAAAGAAAGCAACTGATGAATTTATGTGGAAAGTAGATGATTTGCAATCATTCAGGGCACGTAGATATGACGATGCTCCTCGGTCGGCGTTGTTTATGGGTCATGTTTTTGTTTTCCTTGGTGATGTGTTAGACTCGGAAAATTCAAACCTTGATGATGATGAATGGGATTTCATAGCAATGGCTACCCCGGGCTTCATCCCACGGTATTTCGGGGGAAAGTTTTGGGTTGTTGGTTACAATGTTGACAGGGTTGCTAGGCAGTTGGATTATGACCAGGGCTTGTCTTCTATACAAAACACGATGTTCCCTCCAGATGAAGATATTGAATTAGTGAAAAATTGCTACCAGAGATTTGTCTTTAAACCCAATGGCCCCCAGTATTGTCGCGACCGTTTTTTCATTTTACCAGTACGATCACCTAAGGTTCCCCCAAAATTTACACAAGCCTGGTGTACAAACTGGTATGACGAATTGACTCGGATGATGGAGTTCTTGTGTGACGTCGCCAATCTTGCGGGGGCCATTAGTCCAAATAAGTTGCATGCTCGGAGTCGTATTAAACTCGCACCCGAGGTTGCTGCTGTTCATGGCATAAAGTCTAGATCAATAGGGAAAGGTAGTGGGAGTGGTGCTCAAAAGGGAAAGGAAATGACCGCTTCAGCTTCTAAGGTAAATCTCTAAGTAGTTTTAAGTAAAGTGAGCAGTGTATGTAGTTTGTTGATTTTTTATGAAAAGGTTGGTGTGTGATTGTCTTTTGTGAAGCCGTCAAAGCGACACCGGATGGTGATACGGAACAGGGGGGAGTCAACAACATCTTCAGAAGGACAAGGAGGTAAAGCTAGTTACCATATAAATATTAGTGATCGTGGCCGCACGTGACTGCCATAAAGTTTTTAAAAATTCGATTGGCATGTTATCCACGTCATCTGTGTTCTTGTGCCTTACAAATATGCTATCTTATATGTTCGAAAGATACAACATTTGTCTGTCATTGAAAACCTCTCTCTTCCAGATTTACAGGTTGGTGAAACGTTGAGTCCCCGGCATTCTTTCTCCAATTCGAGTTTTCAGGTAAAGTGTTGCATGCTAATTTTGAAAAAGAGGGTTGTTGTTTTTTTTTTAGTTTCTTCGTAAATTGATCCATTGTGGCCCCGGTTTTGTTCGTCAGTGTATTACCATGGGTCGTGCTGAGCAATCAATGGAGCAAAACAATTCAAAGAAGAGGAGACAACAGGGTGGTCAGATTATGTATGGGTCGAGGTATCCAGACTCGACGCCACCCCCTGCCATTGGTAGTCCTAGTTCTTTGATTGATCAATCCACTTGGTTCGATTTCAAAGGAAATGCTGCCGCTGTAGCCAGTACCCATTTTGTGCCAGTTTACAATTTTCCTGTGTCTCCAGAGTTGAGAGAGTATTACAAAGAGATTGTGGAAGACCATGGTCATGTTGCAAGCACAGAAGTGTTGTTAGACCGGAATACTTTGATATCCAGTGTGTCTGCTCTGGTCTTTGTAACCAAAGAGATGGTTGAATTAGGTAATGAATGTCCTTCTGCTGTCACCTTAAAGACATGGAGAAGCAACTTTGGTCTGCCGAGGTTGCTAAAAATTTAACATGGATTGGATTAAGGAATTATTCAAGAGTTTGGAGGATAGGAGGGCGGGTTGACAATTGGTGCTGCCGGGTGAAATTATGAGTTTGAAGGAGGATGTGAAGGCGGAGACCCAGACATTGAAGGAGCAACAGAAAGAGCAAATTCGAATAATCGCCGAAGCGTCTAAAATTGTTGTCGAGGTTGCTGCCACATCTACACGGCTGAAGTTGAAGCAAAAAGAGTTGGCTGACAAAGAAGCCGAGTTAGCTAGTTTTGAGTGATTTTATTCCACCCAGTTTGTATTTGGGCTTATGGCCGCTTTGTTTTGGATTCTGTCATTTCTTCTTACTTTCATTTGTTGAGACATTTCAGATATATTGATGTGTGGTTGGATGTTTTTGTTGACTTTTGTATTATGATTATCTTGATTATCGTGCATGAATTTTTATAGCTAGATGTAGATGTTGATTTTTTAGTATGAGAATTTATATTAGCTGTGTCTGCGATACTGTTTGGGAATGTCGACTCATATCGGATTGGTATTGTAAGTGTCGACATTGACACGGTTGGTCAATGTATTAGAGTTGTCCATGGAGCATTGTAGGTGTATGTCGGCGGAGGATCAGGATTTGATTGCAAGTGCAGAAAATGTTTTAACAAGATCGGCGTGTACAAGGTCCTTAGCGGACATGGCTATTGATGACCTTCGGCTTGTCCGAAATATAAGACGGGTGTGTACACATATATCTCACTATCAGACACGTGTATATAAAAAGATACGTGGAAAGCATGCAGGCCAAAACATCAAAACATGATGCGTCATGAAACACCCAATAAACCCCGAGGAGTTACTTTATCTCATCCCAAAAGAGAAGCTAAGATCAACGGTGGAGAGAAAGTTAGCTGACACGGACTGACAGGGGCAGAAGACACTTTTCTGACACGAGCAGACCCCTCAACTACCTGCATTAAACACTCTGAGCAGTGTACCTGTCGACCAACCTGTGGAACGAGAGAGGATGCCTCTGCGGGATCAAGGGGCAAACGCAGACCTCCGCGTAATGGACGCGAGGACACAAGAAGATAAGGTTCCAACGGTCTTCAGAGATGGGTCCCATGTTCTAACCTTATAAATACCCAATCTCCACCAAGAGGAAAGGGGATCGGAAAAATCAGGGAGAGAAGGAGAGAGAGAAAGAGAGATATTGCAAGGGTAAGTTAATCACTTGGAAGAGAGAAACATGTAAACCCAAAAGTCATTCGACTATTCATGTAACCGTGAAGAACGTAGTAAAACAACAAACCCCGTGGATGTAGGCCTTAGTGTTGAACCACGTAAACCTTGGTCTTATTTATATTTCAGCACTTTACATTTATTTAGCTCCATGGATGTTTACTTATATGTTTTCCTTAATACTTATATCCCATGCGCAAACGCCTCGCATGGAGTTGTTAGATGAGGCCATGATACACCCGAAGGTTTTGAGCCAATGAATCAACACTAGGATATCATCATCGCAATCTCTTTAGATGATAATGATTGATTGTGAGCGTTCGGACCACCATGCAGGTTTGTGTGCTCACAATTTGGCGCTAGAAACAGGGACTTCGTCCCGGTAAAAGATTTATCTTGTCCTGTGATTTCATTTTAAATTGGCATATGATTGCTCTGATTTATCAGCTCGGACCGTATAGATCATTCGTTAACTGTATTGTGTTCAAAAACCCACCTTTTATCTTCGATAAGAGTTATTTTTCTAATCCGTCGGATTTACAATTTTCATAGTTTTTATACTAAGGATCTCCTTTATTAAAACTTTAACCCGTCTATTATAATTTGCGTGTATTCTCTCTTGGAAGATTGTATTTCGCCAACTAACCCGCTTCACGCGGATATTCCCGTTTTTTTGTTTGAAATAACTTATGCAGGAAGAACGTATTGTGAGTAAAGAAGGCAAGTTTCGGCGAGATTTCATTATCAACAAAAGGGCACGTGATGGAAAAGACGCAGGAAGCAGGAAAATCCAAAGCTTTGTCAAAAGAAACACCCAAGACAACCCCGGTCATCACCCGAAGCAAGCAGAAGGAGATAAAGCTAAAATGACCAATCGAAGGCAAGATACTGCGGAAATCACTTCACCTATGAACGCTAATTCAGTTGCAGCGGCGGCTCTCAGAGCAGCAGCGACAAAGTACGGGGAGGCTGCGGTAGTCCCGATGGCTGCGGAGGCTAGCAATACCTTCGCCATGAGTCAACTTAATCAACCAAGAGAAAGGGTGGATGAATCCAGAACATTCCAACCCGCGCACCTTCTAACTTTTGGAATGCCACTAACAAATGATCAGAATCAAACCATACCGGCGGATCTAGCACCGCAGAGGGGCGTTCACCCCAATTTGGAAATACCAGAAACCGAAGCTGAACCCCTGCCACCTTTAGTACAGACCGTGGAGGAGGGCGGCACCATGGCTGTAGCAGCATGCGCTGGGACTCCCAATCAGGCGTCCAACCAATCACACCGACTAATGGCTGAGCTTGAGGAACTGAGGAAGAGCCAGCAGGTTTACGCAGAAGCTGTAGCCCTGTTGGCCAGAGAAAATCAAGATTTAAAGGAGCGGATTTCTCTAAGCACGAAGACCAGCCAACAACTTGATGAAGCAAGCTCCAAAGCACCAGAGCCAAACCGAGACTGTAGAGTCGTCATAGCGGCTAATGAAAACACGACAAGGAGACGTAGCGTAACCGACCCGGATTATGACGATGGAGAGTCAGATGGTAATGAGCCGAAGAATTTAGAGCACCAACGCGCAATGGAGGAACTACGAGATGAGATGATGGCCGAGATCAGGCAATTAAAAAATAAACAAGGCGGGGGAAGGTTATAAGAGGTCATGAGAGAAGCTAACTCCACGCCCTTAACTCATCGCTTGGCCAACACCCCTATTCCACAGAAATGCTCTGTTCCAACGTTCGAATGCTATGATGGATCCAGCGACCCTGCTGCACATATTCGGTACTACAACCGTGTCTTAGCTAGATGGGGTCAGAACGACGCCGTACTCTGCAGATACTTCCCGTCAAGCCTGAAGGGATCGGCGTTATCATGGTTTGATAATCTGCCACCAAACTCCATCCACTCATACGACCAACTCGCAGAGAAATTCTTAAGAACATACATGTACAACAAGACTGTAAACACCGGGATGGATAAGCTCTTTTCACTAGCAATTGGCTACAAGGAAACCACGAGGGAGTACACTAACAGATGGCACAAGATCTGCCAAGCCATAGGGAGCGTGGACCCAGTGGTAAGCATCAATTGCTACAAATGGGGCTTAGACCGAATGAGCCCCCTATTTGTTGAAATTCATGGGAGCGTGCCCAAGACAAAGGGAGATATTCGAATAATTATCGAAAAGCACGCTCGACTTGAAGAAATTCAATGGGAAAACCCGAGGGCATATCCGCAGAGGTCTCACCGCACCAATTCAGCGGAACAAACCAATGGGGCCAAAAGAAGTTGCTCAGGGGAGACACCTCACGAAGATGGGAACGAACGGAGGGATGAACGAAGAACAGGCGACCGAAAATTCGAAGATCAAGTTTACACGAAACTCAACGCTAGCTATGCTCGTATCCTACGAGAGATCAAAGGGAGGGAAAACTTAGAGTGGCCATGGTCTAAGGGAAAGCAGCCCCCGAGATCCGAGAAGTCTAAAGATTACTGTGAATATCACTGTTTCAACGGACACCAGACCGAAAAGTGCAAGAACCTTAAAATAATGATCCAAAAATTAATTGATGCGGGAGAGCTCAAACATTACATACGAAAGGATGTTACCGAGGACAGATCCAAGCGAACCAAACCAGTCCAACTTCCGGAAGGAAACCGAACAATCAACACCATCTCGTGTTCCGAAGCCACAGGACCCTCACTCACAGCGCAGATTGGAAAAAGGTTACGGAAGCAATTCGAAGACCGCTGCGAGTTATATAAGGTCGATGGGATAGCGGTGGAAGAACACGAAGAATGGATGGAATCTCCTATCATCTTCGATGCCGAGGATATCGAAGAAGATATGGAAGACCATAACGATCCCTTGGTCCTAACATTACCAGTAGCTGGATGTAACCTCAAAAAGATCCTCATAGACGGGGGAAGCTCTGTAAACGTCCTATTCTATGATGCATTTAAACGGATGAAGCTCCATGATGAACAGTTAATTACCTCTTATCACACCATATACGGATTCAATGGAGCAGCCACGAAGCCCTTGGGAGACATCGTGTTACAGGTTAACGCAGGGCCCATGAAACTGGAAACCCGATTCAGTGTGGTGGACACCTCTTCCCCCTACAACGCTATTATTGGACGGAGATGGGTACATAAGCTCAAAGGATTTGCGGCAACATACCACCAATATCTCAGATTTCCAACACCTGAGGGAATAATGGAGGTCAAGGGAGATCGGATCACTACGCGAGAGTGCCAGGCCACTCAGGATGATATCAACAATGAGCAAGAAGAGCAGCGAAAAATCCGAAGAGTAAAAAATCAAGAAAACGCGAAAGAGAAGGCCGTAGACCTGTTCCTTAAGGAAACTACAGGAAAGGGCTTGACGAAAGATGGTAATGTCCAAAGCACGGAAACAAGTACCTCAACAACCAGCGAAGAACAGAAACACGCTAAATAGCAATTAAAGAGCGCCCCAGTCCTCGGAAACTCGAAGCCCGTGTTCACACCCGTAGAACCCGTAAAGGAAATCAACATATGAACGGAAGAAGACCCGAAGATGATCAAAATCGGGACCATCATGGACGAACAAAGAGAACATTCCTTAACCAAATTACTTAAGGAATATGCGGATGTGTTTGCGTGGAAGTTAGGAGATATGCCTGGGATTGACCCAAAAGTAATCCAACATGAACTACGCATCAAACCGGGCACGCCCCCGTTCAGGCAGAAAATACGAAAAGTGGCTCCAGAGTATCATGAGGCAGTAGAAACAGAACTTCGGAAGCTACTAGACGCAGGATTTATCAAGGAAGTCAAGTACCCTACCTGGATCTCCAACATGGTCATTGTTCCTAAGAAAAATGGAGGGGTTAGAATATGCATCGACTTTACTAATCTCAACAAGGCATGTCCTAAGGACAGCTATCCCCTACCGAGCATAGACCAGCTGGTAGAAGCAGTAGAAGGATACGAAGAGCTATCATTCATGGATGGACATTCTGGCTACAACCAAGTAGCCCTGGCAGAAGAAGATCAGCCACACACAGCGTTCTATACCCCACATGGCCTTTATTGCTATACCAGAATGCCTTTCGGACTTCGAAACGCAGGGGAAACATACCAAAGGATGGTCGATGCTATCTTCAAGCCATGGATTGGAGGAACCCTAGAAGTCTACGTGGACGACATGCTCGTCAAAATCAAGCTGCGTAAAAATCACCACCAGGACCTGAGGAATATCTTCGAAGCAATGAGACAGCATCACATGAAAGTGAATCGGGAGAAATGTACTTTCGGTGTCACCTCGGGGAAGTTCCTCGGGTATCTGGTAACAAAAAGGGGCATCGAGGTAGACCCAGCAAAGATTCAATCCATAGTAGAGATGCCGTCCCCAAAGAATCTAAAGGAAGTGCAGAAGCTCAATGGGTCTATAGCAGCGTTGGGCAGATTTATTGCACGGTCTTCGGACAAATGCAAACATTTCTTCAATATTCTCAAAAAAGGGAGAAGGTTCGAATGGACCGCTGAATGCGAGGAAGCATTCCAAAAAATCAAAGAACATCTAGCCTCAATCCCGATCCTGCAGAAGCCAGACCCTGATGAGGTTTTGGCACTGTACATAGCAGCAACGGAGGACGCAGTCAGCGCAGTATTAGTTAAAACCAATACAAAGGTAGAACAGCCTATCTATTACGTCAGCAAGACACTCAATTCTGCGGAAAGAAATTATACTAAGATTGAACAACTCATCCTCGCACTGGTATGGGCTACCCAAAAACTGAGAACCTATTTCCTAACTCACCTCGTCAGGGTGCCATGCAAAGCACCATTGGAAGCAGTCCTCAAAAGCACGGGAAAAGTGGGCCGAATAGCCAAATGGAACACCCATCTGGACCAATTCAACATCATTCATGAAATTCAACATTCTCAGAAGTCCCAAGTTCTGGCAGATTTCTTAGCAGACCTCCCCCTTGACAACGACGAAGAGATTAAGGGAATACCAGAAGCCGAGGAAGAAATCAAGGATCCAATGGATATCCTCGAACCTGCGAGTCAAAGACAATGGGAAGTCTTTGTCGATGGATCTAAAAATAAGGAAGGAGCAGGAATAGGCATTGTCATTATCACCCCAACTGGAGAAAGGATTATACAGGCACTCAGATTGGAATTCAAAGAGCATACCAACAACATTATTGAATACGAAGCTGTCGTACATGCCCTACGTATAATAATAGAGATGGGGGTAACCGATGTAAGGCTGACAAGTGATTCGCAGCTTGTCATACGACAAATAGGGCTCGAGTATAATATGTACGATGACACCCTTTCAGCTTACATGGCCTTGGTCCAAACATTGGCATCACAAATCCCGAACATTAAGTTCCGGCACTTATGCAGAAGGGACCTCAGGCACGCGGATGCCCTATCATATACATCATCCATGCTGAGGGATAAAAATGCCGAAGCTATTAAAATAGCAAGGGTATACGAGCCTTCGATTGCGTCTCAATTTTCCTTCGCTACCAATCAAGATACGGTGGAAGAAAATATCGAAGACCAGGTAGGAGAAGACATCCATAATGACTTTGACGAAGAGGATATCCTGTCAAGAGCAAATCAAGACGAAGACTTCAGCAACGAAGATGACTGGAGGGTGACAATACATGCCTTTCTCGAAAAAGGAAGCTTACCTGCGGATCAGAAACAAGCTAGGAAGATACTCTCCAAAGTAGGAAGATATGATCTTCGGGATGGTGTCCTGTATAGGAAATCCTTCCTTGGACCATTACTACGCTGCTTGTCCCGGAAAGAGGGGCATCGAATTCTAAATGATATCCATTATGGTGACGCGGGGAATCATAGCGGCATGAGATCACTAGCTGACAAAGCAAAAACGCAAGGATATTACTGGCCGACAATGATACAAGATGCCGCGAGGATGTCCCGACGATGTGAAGAATGTCAGCGCTTCGCAAAAAAGATCCACGCGCCGGCAACAATGTTAAACTCCGTCGATAGCCCGTGGCCATTTGCAAAATTGTGCGTAGACATCGTGGGCCTTTCATTGAAGGATCAGGGAAGAGAGGATTTTTGATAGTAGCCACGGACTACTTCAGTAAATGGGTGGAGGATAAGGCCTTGGCCAGGATCAGAGACGCGGATGTGTTTACTTTCATATTCCAGAACATCATTTGCATATTTGGTATACCTGCTGAAATTGTATCTGATAACGGCAAGCAATTACAGGGGAAAAATATAGACATGCTCTTCGATACTTTCAAAATAAGAAAGAACAAGTCCACCCCCATATACCCTCAAAGCAACGGACAAGCGGAAGCTACCAACAAGACCCTCTCCCTTATACTCAAAAAACAATTAGACGAGCATAAGGGAAGATGGTGCGAACAACTGCACAATGTGTTATGGGCATACAGGACTACACGAAGATCCGCCACCGGGGAATCCCCGTTTCTTCTAACTTATGGAGCTGAAGCAGTCATACCTACGGAAATCCTCATGCCAAACACGAAGACCGAAGCTTGGGAGAAAAACCTCACAACGGATATGATGTTAGAAAGGTTGGACGACTTGGAAGGAAGAAGGGAAGTAGCATTGCAAAAGATGGAAAATTATCAACGAAGACTAGCAAGGGAGTACAACAAAAAGGTAAAGCTACGGAATTTTGTAGAGGGACAGTATGTGTTGAGAACAATCCCACGGTATCAGCAAGAAAAGAAATGGGGAAAGTTAGCACCTACGTAGGGAGGACCTTTTATAATACACGAAGTTGCGGGTAACGGTTCCTACTACCTTCGTAATCTAAAAGGCGAGGTCCTCCGGCATCCTTGGAATGCTAAGTGGCTCAAACCATACTTCCCATAGGAGCAACGCAGATTTGAATCTGCTTGGAGTGTACCAGAAGAAGAAGGGAGCCTGACCGCCCCACATGTTTCTATCTCTGGAAGAGGAATTGTAGGCCTTAACTTATCAATCAAACAAGCTTTCAAATTATCAAGTCAATGGAATCTACCGACAATATTGGGGAAAGTAGTTAATCTACAATCTCTCAGGGCTCCCCCATCAGTGTCCATAAGTGTAGGACCAGGGGGAAGGCACCCAGCAGAAAGAGATACCCAACCAATCTTAAGGCAACGGGTCGACGGAATGGGTGTTGATGAGTGCCAAATAATGTATATATTTATCCCTTTTTGTTGGCATTTAACTCATCTTTTGTGCAGTAATTCTACATTTTATCCCATATTCTGTATTTTCATTGTTTTCAAGAATAAATATTTTTCTTACTTAATTTTGCATTTTTAGGTAATAAATAAAGTCTGGATAACTTGCGGAGCGGAAAAGAGCTGAAGAGTAGTGAAAAGCCGGAAGAAATTACGCAAGGAAGCCGCAAAGAATGGAGCGCACGTCCAAAAAGCTAGGAATGGGCTCAAGAAGGAAGAATTGTTCTTAAAGAAGATATGGGCTTGGCATACCCAAGGCCCAAAACCCTTACCCAAACCCATTTTCTATATCCATACCCGCCTCCATTATCAGCCGTTAGATCGGATCCAACTCATCATCCTACAGTCGCTCATTCATAGAGCATCAAAATCTGAAGTCTCTATCAAACACCACAGCGCTTAAATTCCAAGCCTTCAGATTAAATTGTAGTTGAATCCAACGGTCGCTTCTTTGCCTGCGCATCAAACCCAGATACTTCCGCTTAACACTACAACACCTAACTCCACCTGGCGCCGTTAATTTCGTTGTATATCTGCATCCAACGGTCGCTGCCAGCATCTTCACTTTTATCCGTTAGATCAATCTTCATCTCCACACCCCACGGCTAAGCATCGCAAGACATCGAAATCTGATGAGCCCGCCTCACACTAGAACAACCAAACCCTATACTACCCAACCAAACAGACCTTCTCCCAAAACCATCGACTTCTTTCTCCCTCACCCTCTGCAACCACCATACCCTGCCGCACCACCATCACAACCACCTTCTCCCCTGTCATCTCCACCAAACGCCTCCAACAACTCTCTCCACCAAACCATATCTACCCACATCACCCCCATACCCTACATACATCTCTAGCCACCTATTTTACCCATTTCCCCTTTAATTTTTCCTTGAAACCCTAGGTGGGAAATTAGTAAAATAGGTGAGGCTATAAGACTGAATTGGAGCAGGAGAAGGACTGAGAGAAGGCAAAGAAGGATGGGTCGACGTCAATTTGAAGATTAGGTGAGTTAATTTCACTGGTTGAATTTGGGTATTTTTCTATAAACCCTAAATTGGGTATTGGGTATAAAAGGGAACTGTGGGTTTGTGTGTGAAGTTTTATGCCTGGAATAGCCGGCGTCCAGGACTTTCATGTTCTGTGTAATTTCAGTTTTCTTTTACAATCTTTTTGTTCACTATTTCTTCCATTTTTATGCCCTGTTCATGTTTATCTCACTGCTAAGTTAACTGTTAATGTTTATATTTGCTGTTTTCCATTTTGTTCTCTGTTCCTGTTAAATGTGTGTTGTTCCTGTTAATGTGTGTTGTTTACATGTGTGTTACTGTTTTGCCATTCTAAATGTGTTCCTGTTAAATGTGTTGTTCCTGTTGATGTTTGTGTTCCATGTAATGTTAATGTACCTGTTATGTGATACATGTTTAGTGGAATGTTAGGCTAGAAACCTCAGTGCACTGATTTGATTGAGCAATGGGAGAAATTAGTGCTCATAGCAAGCTAATTCTCTTTCCATTCCATTTGTATGCTTAGGATGCATTGTTTTGACTGAGCAATGGGAGAAATTAGTGCTCATAGCAAGCTAATTCTCTTTCCATTCCATTTGTATGCTTAGGATGCATTGTTTTGACTGAGCAATGGGAGAAATTAGTGCTCATAGCAAGCTAATTCACCATCTCCCCTGCCCTTGGCTTAGGCCTTGGTTCACTTCCATTGTTCTCTGCTTGTAGTTGCAGTGTCTTTTGTGCTGTTTGCTTTTGCCATTGTAAATTTTCATCCTTTTGCCCTGTGTTGCTTTTGCCCTGTGTTGCCCTGTGTTGCTTCCATTGTAAATTTTCTCCATTGTCTTTGACTTAGGCTAACTGCCTCTGTATTATTGCCCCACTGTTTTCTTCCTCTTTGCTTCACTGCCATCTCTTCTTTCTTCCTTGCCTTGTTCTGCTGCCTTGCAACTCTGCTGTTGCTGCAGCTGGTTAAGGCCTAAGTCCTACTGCTGCTGCTGCTTCCTCCTCGAAGCCCAGTTCATTAAGGCCCAGCCACAGTTTAGGTTAAGGCTCAAAGCCCAATTCAGTCAACTGTGGGCTTAATCAAAAGCCTAATTCAGAGACCAAAGCCCAAGTTCACAGTTCATCATTCAAAGGCCCAAAGCCTAGTGCACTTCAAGACCAACTGAGCCCAAGCTCAGTTCATTTCATTGTTAAAAACAAACCCATTAGACCCAATTTACTCAAAGGGTATTCAAAGCCCAACAATAGCCATTTAGAGCCCAAAATAGCTAGAAACTACAAAACACTCCCAATCTCTATGGATCGACCCGTACTTGCACGAGCTACAACCGACGACCGTGCACTTGCGGTATTACTGTAGGCCCGCGTTTTTATTTCGCTTCAATTTTATACACGTTCCCGGGTCTACCAGGTGTGTAAATATTTTAATCCCATATCCTAGAACGTTTCCCCGGCCCCCACCGTCTGGGAATCCTCTGGCCCAGGATTCGCCAGCGGGGTGACAGGTCTCAAGACGATCACGAAGGTACCGTCCGTCAGTATCGCACCCAAACACTTAAAAACTTTTGTTTTATTTTTTCACAAATGCTTAAAATAAAAACAAACCAACATTGCAGGTATATCAAGAAGAGGATTCATTTCATAAAGGATGATTACAAGAAGTGAAAGGCCAAATTCAAGGATACACAATCAAAAAATATTCCTTTTACAGGATATCAGCAAAAAATATCCTTGTTACATGATTACAAAAAGTGAAAGGATAATGGTGCCGCGGACCCTACAGAATGTTGCGGTCTCTACCTAGGTGGCGGCCCCATCGGCAGGATTATTCCGAAGACTTGATGGGACGCTCCCGGCAGAAGAGGGGCCCGAAGAGCTGGGCAAGGCAGAAGGAACGGGACGACGAGGGTAGTTCTTCACGAGACCATGTTCGTTCCTTAGGCCAAGTTCTATCCTCTCCAGCATCTTGTTCGTCTCCTCAGCCAATTGACAACGAGCCTTGTGCTTAATAACTGTTGTCCGCTGTTGGGCTTGGGATAATAACGAAGATAACCGATTCACTTCTCTAGAAGCAGCACCAACGGCCTCCTCGCGGGTGGCTGCTAAATTCTTGAAGTGATTGGTTTGTTCTTCCTGCTGCGCTAAGGAAGATTGAGCCTTTTCAAGTTTTTCATTTGTGACGCGAAGGCGTCCCTCGAGCTCTGAAAAAAGACAACACCACGGAGTTAGCGTAGAAAAAAAACATGGTCACACTCGATGAAATTGGACTATACCTTCGACACAAGCCGAAGCCTCTTCATACTCATTAACAACCGCATCTCGCGCTTCATCAAGATGGTCATATTCCACGGATAATTTCTTATAGTCTAGTTGAAGGTTGGTGAGAGTAAATTGACAGGCATCTAATTCTACCTGCTTCATCGAGTCCATATGACGAAGGTGGTCGACCTCTTTATTTATCTCTGAGACCCCTTTGCTGAGTCTGTACATGCACACTTCAAGATTCCTCTCAGACTCGGCATGACGAGCTACGTCGGCACGGGACGCGGAAAGAGCATTGCTGAGAGCGTAGACTTCAGCACGAGCATCATCTCTTTCTCTGGCAAGACAGAGCATATTATCCTGGACCCCTGAAAGAGGAATGGATCGAGCAGTCTGTAATTCTTCTTCCAGCAGCTGAATCCTAGATTCCAATAAGGAAGTACGCTCACGGGCTTCCCGCAGATTATCACGGGTCCACAGCAGTGTGCCATTAAATAAAGCACGATCATGGTTGTACAGATTTTGCATGTCGACCATCTGAACATGCCGCGCGCGCCATACCTCAGCCCGAGCATCCCATTTCTTAGCTTCACTCTTAATTTTCTCAACCAAATATCTAATACGAGATTTTTGCCGAGCTCTTTCGTTTCGAAGCCATATCAGCTCGGGGACGCCACCCACTGGAGATAGGGTGGGGAGACTCAGACAGAACAACTAAGAAATAGAAGAATGACGACATACTGCGAGGGAAAAGAACCAAACCTGTGAAAGTGGAAACTTGGTTACGGGTTTGCTCTAACTCAGCGCGCACAACAACAAGTTCTGAACGAAGACCGGCCTCTGCTTCACACAGCTTTTATTTCTCCTTAAGGCTTTTCTTCAGTTCTTCTATTTCCACCTCAGCCGCAGATAATTGCTTTTCTCGGTGACGAAGCTTAGCCTCGAGCTTCAGAGATTTCGCTTTGAAGAACTGATACAGCACGTGGTTACAATGCTCACTCCTCATCATCTACACATCAAGATGAAAAAACATTATTTCACCGAAGCATTTGATCGTCACGTAGAAGTATGTACGAAAATTTACCTCCAGCACACGCTGCTGCGGAAAGCCATATTGATACCCGTCGGCGATGGCCATCATATCGGCAACGGAAGTAGGAGGCTCCGACACAAGGGTAGATTCGGGAACAGTCAACCTTTTTCCTTAGGCTTCAGACACCCGCGCCTTAGAAGACATCTCCATCATGCGACAGGTATACGCGGTCGATTCATTTTCCCCGGCAACAACAGGGGCGGGATGAGAGACAAATAGAAGATTCTTTTCCTTGAACCAATCCATGATGGCGTCCTCACCCTCAGACGTCGGCGACTGGGGAAGATTATCAGCAGGCGCATCAATGACAGATTTTCCTTTCTCCGGCACGACCCCCTCAGCACAAATGTTGGCATGCTCCTCCGCGCCTACATGCACAGCAGGCTCCTCCACACCAACATCTTCTACAGTAACGTCTCCATTACCATCACCACCAAGCACATCCCAATCATCATTGGTGGAAAGTAAAGAGAAGTCCTCGGGAAAATCGAGGGCTTCGTCAAAGAACTCCCCCGAGGAGTACATCCGATCAAAAGAAAATTCTTGAGAAGCGGGAAGGGTATCCGCGGCATCACCAGCAGGGACGGAACGTCCCCGATAACAACGTCATCAGCCACCACGGCTTTGTTCCTTCCTTAGTCACCAGCATGACCAGCGAAGACCTCTTCTTCGACATTGATAGGGGAGGTACCAGTACGTTCCTCCCCATCTGTAATCTCATCCTCAGCAAACTCTTCATTCACTGGACTAGTAACTTCTTCTTGGGATTCAACCTCTCCCATCACAGTAGTAGAAGACTGCTTCGGCCTAATCTTTTTCTTCTTCAACACCTGAAACCAACACCACAAAAAGAATTATTTTTCCTGACTAATAGAAGTTCTAAAAAAAGAAGCGCAGCTAGAATCCGCGTACCTGAGCAGCTGAGGTATTCTTCGGTGGGAGTATAGCACCGGAACCTTCCTCCTCGTCTCCCTCTACGACGTCAAGGGCATAAGGAAAATTCATACCCGCAAAGTTCAGACGCCAGGGACAGAAATCTCCATAGCGAACAGAAGGAGACTCGCGCGGCTTACTATTCTCGTTAGGCCGCCAACCGCGGGGACCAGGAATCCAACCGTAAGCCCACGGACCGACAATCTCGATAACGGTGGCGTGCCACTCGTAGTCATGATCGCGCTTGATCCTCTCTCGCGCGGGGAAGAGTTTCCGACGACTAGACGCCTCCGTGCCAGGAACATACTTCAGCTTGGCATCGCTGACCTCATTTAACAGACGAATCTCGCCCCGAGGAGCAGGGAGATTCCGAAGGCTGACACTCCACGGCTTGCGATTCCTACTATTGACGTAATCACCGAAGGAGTTATTGAAATTCTCAGGAGTATTCCATTCCTTCTCCATGGGATTGGGGACGTAACAAGTCATCGACGTTTCCCCCTTACTCCGCAGATAGCATTCTTTCAGGGCACGGAGATAATTCCCCGATAGTTGGGATACGGAACGGCTGTGAGTATTGGTAGAAGAGCCTTCACGACTAGCGAGCACGTCATAGTAGAAGGAATCACCTGATTTGTACAACGGCAGCATAAGACCAGCTTCGAATGCTCCAACCGTCGTTAACAAATGAAATTCATCGAACTCATACTTGGAGATAAGCTCATACGTAATATCATCCTCAGGGGCATAGAAACGAACCCCGAAGGCTTGAAGCTCATGCTTTTCCTTGAATATTTCGAGATCGATATGCTTGAAGGTTACTTTTTTCCTACTAACCGAGACATTGTGTATCAAGGGAGCATATTTATCCTCCTCGGCGGGGCCGGAAGAACTAACGAACGCTTCCGAAGCTTTTCTCTTCACGGGGGGATTCTTTGAAGATTCAGCCCTAGGAGCTACACCCTTCGTATTATTCCCTTTAAAAGTTGGAGAAGACCGCAGATGATGCTCGGGCACTAACGAACGTAGAGGAGGAATGTCAAAAGCAACAACGCGGGGTGGAGCCTGCGTACTCCTAGTATCATCACGAGGACGACCCGCTGAGCGATCGAAGACTCTTCGGGAACCAGACGGAATGGTCGGAGGAATCTCTTCCCTAGATGACGAGGCCTTCGCTCCAGAAGAAACTCGACTCCGACGAACATCATCTTGAGACTCTCGACGCGGAGGAGATCTCGACAGCCCAGAATCAGGAGTCTGATAAGTAAGCCGCGGACGGTCAGACATGGCTGCGAAAAGAATAAAATCAAGAACAAGTTACACACAATCAAAAAACATTACCAAAGATCAAAAAACCACATCCATAGCAATACACACAAGATAACGCAGAAACCCTAAAATTGGTATACATGCTCAAAATTTCATAAAATTCACACCGTCGAAGTAGTGGCTTCCTTAATTTAAGATGAAGAACAGGGGCAAACTAGTATGCAAGCATCAGAAGAAGTTCTTCATCACAAACAAGGAACAACAGTAGCAGAGAATTCACAAATCAACACAGCGTGAAACAGTGGAAATAAAGAAAAGAAAAACTTACCGGAAAAAACAGCAGTAGAAGAAACAAACAGGGGAAGCGGGCGTGATTAATGCTAAGGTAGAGAGAATTTAAGATCACAGGTCCAGTGAAGACTGACAGAGAATTTAAGATCACAGGTGCAATGAAGACTGACAGAGAATTTAAGGTCACAGGTTCAATGAAGACAGACAGAAATTTTAAGGGCTGAAAAAAAGAATGAAAACTGAGAGAGCGTTTAGGAAGAATGAAATTAAATTTTCTTTCTATCCTTAAAATACCCGAAAGAAAGAGAAGGAAATTAAGGGAGGGATGGGAAACGTGCCCGTTACATAAGAAGTTAATGCACGAATAAAAGACGTGCCCAAGTATCTAGGAGAAGTTATTAGGAGTGAGAAGAATATACGATGATAGTTTTTCTTCAAGGCACCCATTAGTCATTCAAGCCCGAAGAAAAGGGCCAAATTGTGTACAAATATATCTCACTATCAGACACGTGTATATAAAAAGATACGTGGAAAGCATGCAGGCCAAAACATCAAAACATGATGCGTCACGAAACACCAAATAAACCCCGAGGAGTTACTTTATCTCATCCCCAAAAGAGAAGCTAAGATCAACGGTGGAGAGAAAGTTAGATGACACGGACTGACAGGGGCAGAAGACACTTGTCTGACACGAGCAGACCCCTCAACTACCCGCATTAAACACTCTGCGCAGTGTACGTGTCGACCAACCTGTGGAACGAGAGAGGATGCCTCTGCGGGATCAAGGGGCAAACGCAGACCTCCGCGTAATGGACGCGAGGACACAAGAAGATAAGGTTCCAACGGTCTTCAGAGATGGGTCCCACGTTCTAACCTTATAAATACCCAATCTCCACCAAGAGGAAAGGGGATCGGAAAAATCAGGGAGAGAAGGAGAGAGAGAAAGAGAGATATTGCAAGGGTAAGTTAATCACTTGGAAGAGAGAAACATGTAAACCCAAAAGTCATTCGACCATTCATGTAACCGTGAAGAACGTAGTAAAACAACAAACCCCGTGGATGTAGGCCTTAGTGTTGAACCACGTAAACCTTGGTCTTATTTATATTTCAGCACTTTACATTTATTTAGCTCCATGGATGTTTACTTATATGTTTTCCTTAATACTTATATCCCATGCGCAAACGCCTCGCATGGAGTTGTTAGATGAGGCCATGATAAACCCGAAGGTTTTTGGTGTGAAGAGAAGATTGCTCACAACTTGCCTGCAAGTATACAGGGACAAGTTGTAGCTAGTGGGTAAGAAGGGTCAGTTCCACAGGGATTAGGAGGGTGTAATTGAAGTTAGACTAAGCTGGGCAGTGGATGCAAGACAAGATGAAAGTTCACTAAGTCACAGTGGTAGCGAAACAAAGATGGCAATGAAGTAAACCAAGGCTGTGAGCCATGGGCAGGGGTGAGATTGTGCAATAGTTACTGACAAAGAGAAAAATGCAGAAAGTGAAGTTACTAAGGCAATTGAATCCACCATGTGCCTTAATCAAACAATGCAGTCTAGGTTGAGTTGGAGTTCCTAAGCATACATCTAGAATGAGATGAAAATCAGCTTGCTCACTGATATGCCCCTAGAATTGATTGTCTTTTGACAACACAATCAATCACAGGCATGCCAGAGCACTGAGTACTTCTCATTGCTCAAGCAAACAGTCAATAAGAACACTATCCTAACCATGCATCATCCAACAGTACACTAGGCTTCATCAGAGCCCTAGTTTAGTGCTACTTAGCTCATGCTCAACATGTTACTAACAACATACATAGATAATGCAAACATAACTTCAAAAATCAACTGATAAACAGGATACACACATACACACTGTTGCTAAACAGAAATTGGAAAACTGATTCAAAATATTCTTCACTGGCTAGCCCAGAGAGCTTTTCTACCACACCCATATCATCAATTTATAGTTATTTTCAACATCCTAAATGTCTACAAACCCTAATTGGAAAATCCCCAAATTTGAAAACCCTAATTTCTAAATTACAAATTACACTCACTTATTTCTGAATTGGTCTCCCCTACGCTCGACCCATGCCCTGTTGATGTTCCCTCTGCTCCTCCTCAGCTCTACAGCTCCCAATTGCGTCTACTGATGCCCTAGAGTTTCTCTTTCTTATTTGTAGCACCTAGGGGTGATGCTAAGAACAAGAAAGGGACATACTAGGGAGCTGGATGATGGTGAAGCTCTGACTTGGTCGAGAGAATGGAGATGGTGAAGCTCGAGGTGATGATGGAAGAGATGGTGGTGGCAGTGAAGTTGCAGGCGGTATGGTGGTTCTGCAACTGATTTTGGGAGAAGGGGAGGGTGGTCGACTGATTTGGGAGAAAGGGAGTGTTTGGTAGAGGTGTAGGGTGTTTGGTACTGTAGTGTTGAGCGGTTGCAGCGAGGGATGATGTTTCGCGATCTGGTCCGTAGGATGTGACGATGGTAGGTGGATCCAACGATGAGATGGGAGGCTGTGGGTAGCGACCGTCGGATGGAGGAATGCAACGAAAAGGACGGCCCAAGATGGAGATGGGCGTTGCGATGTAAAGCGGGAGCTTCGGAGTTTGATGTGCGATGATGGAGCGACCGTAGGATGCTGAAATGCTTCGATCTGACGGCTGAAATCCGATACGGGCTTGGATAGTGGAAATGGGTTTGAGAAAGGGCTTTGAGCCTTGGGTATGCCAAGCCCATATCTTCTTTAAGGACAATTCTTCTTCTTCAAGCCCATTCCTAGCCTCTTGGTATTATGCACAACGTTCTTCGCGGCTTCCTTGCGTAACTCCTCCCGGCTTTTCACTACTTTTCTGCTCTATTCCGCTCCGCAATTCATCCAGACTTTATTTATTACCTAAAAATGCAAAATTAAGTAAGAAAAAATATTTATTCTGGAAAACAATGAAAATACAGAATATGGGATAAAATGTAGAATTAATGCACAAAAGATGAGTTAAATGCCAACAAAAAGGGATAAATATATACAATATTTGGCACTCATCAAATACCCCCAAACCTGAATTTTACTTGTCCTCAAGTAAAACAAAACTAAGGAAATCCTAACTATACCACTGTCGCTGGTCTCTCGAATGCATTTAGCGTATGCACTAAGCCTTTTAAACCACTAAGTGTCCCTAGTGGACGAGTTGAAGTCTCGTGAAGGTTTGCTTAGAACGTACCTACAAAGTTCTAGGTCAAAATATAAGCTCAGATTCCATCAAATGTGACATGTGCAAAACAGTTTAAGCTCACAGCAAAATGGAGATGTCAATCTAGCTATCGAAGGCACAATCCTAGCACTGATAACAAAAAAAGACATGTGATAAGAGTGTAAAGTGTATCTACACATGTGTAAAGAAAGATCTGAAGTTATGACTACTAATCACCAAGAGATAGTTTCTCAGGCTAAGAACTGAGGTCGAAATCTAGCTAGCTGTCCGGACTTTACGAGAATTGTGAATGAGTTGGAGGTATTTCACAATTACTCGCGTTGTACATCAATGGCATACACCCTCCTTGCTTATTACAATAAAACAACAAAATGACTATTTACATGACTCTTATTTACATTGACTATTCTCTTTTATTTTTGGAACAAGAGAGGATGGAATTGATAAATACTTGATTGATTTTTGTATTTTTCTGATTTTTTTTTTTTTTTTTTTACTCAAGGAAACACTTTTGATACATATACAAAAGGAAACAAAAATTACATGACACTTTGCAAGAGGTAGCCCTTTTTGATGCACCCAGTTAAATTCGATGGTTGTCTTTCTTAATGTAACCTCCACCTTCTATCCCAACCAACCAAAGAACAAGCTAGTCAAGTTTCGTTCAGTATTCTAAAGTGATTGGCAATCGTAACTTCCTATCAAACACCTTGAAGATCGAGGCCATACATGTATTGGTAGATCGTGCGCGTGCAAATTTCTTATCACTATGTGAATTGTGCTAGAATCAGGGTGCCTAAATATCTAGACTAAGACTCCTAATAATAATACATATTTGCACAAGAGTCAACATTTCAAGGTAAATGAGCTCCATTTTTTTATGATTTTTTCATTTTTTAATTTTTTTGAATTTTGAGTTTTTTAATTTTTTTGGAATTTTTCACTTTTTTCAAAAAGAAGAAGGAGTTCGTTTTTAATTATAGCATATTATCGTGGTATCTACTCTATACCCCCAAACCTAAACTAAACATTGTCCTCAATGTTTCAAAATATGGAAAGAATTAAAATGCAACATATGGAAAGGGACATGCTGAGTAGAGTAAAAGGAGAGAGAATACCCGATTCGTCGAAAACACGAACCGAACTCCATTATTCACCGGCTAGAATCCAACATTTTCAACTTAGATTATATTGGATTAGCAAAAATATATACAAAAGAAACCAAAAAGTTTTAAAATTTATCTATTGGATTATATACAAAAAATTCACCATACACCAAAAGTCTAAAGAGTTGAGGATCAACCCAAAAGACAAAGTGTAGCGGTTTCAACAACTTCACACATGAAAGAAAAGCACGTGAAGCTGTGAAACCAAATGAGCTACCCCCAAACCTGGATTTTACAGAAGATACAATTTTGAAAACAAAATCGCGCAGTTTTGGGGGTTCATCATGCACAAGATCTAACTCAAAGTGAACTGTGCTATGGACGGGCAAACATGCAATTTCCAACTGTGGTTCCTCAGATGTATTATACTTAGAAGCAAAATAGTCCAAGAGGACTTGGGAAGCACACAGTTCCAAACCTAGGTTGGGGACTCTCAGAAAAGTCGGTTTGTCAATATGGGTACAAACCAAATCTAGGTTGGGTGGAAGGCCATCAGATTGTGACTTATGTAGGACGATAGGCACATCATTATTAATCAAATCAAAATCTCCTAAATCATCTACACATGTCACATCATGCTCACAATCATCAATCAAATTAGCAAGTTCACACTCAGAATCATCAGAATCATCAACAGTAAAATTGACATTGGAATTAACCCAATTAGGGGGTATCTCGGCTAACCAAGAACACCTCAACAGTAATACCCAGCCCTCAATTTATACAAAAAAGGAATGACGAACCCTAATTCCCAAAACCGAGAAAACTAGGGTTAGGGTTTACCTAAAATTCTTCACCCACGTCGACGACCCATGCTCTCTTCTTGTTCCTCCTGCTCTTCCCATGCTTCTATTGCTTCTTCTTCCATCTCTGTCATGCCTATAACTCTATTTCCCTAATTTCAAAACCCTAAATTTGAGAGGGTTTGTGAAACTAGCGAAATAGGCTAATAGGATGGATGGGTTTCGATGTCTTTGATGTAGGGTGGCTATGGTGTTTGGTGATGAAGCGGCAGTGGCAGAGGTGGTGTTCTGGTGGTGGCAGGACATGGTGTCTCTGCAGAGGTGAGGGGGTGGAAGAGAAAATGAGGTCGATGGAGAGGAAGGAGGGGATGTTTGGTTGAGGTTAAATGATTCGGTTGCTAGGGTGTTAGGAGGGATATCAAGGTTCGATGTCCAGCGAAGGTAAGCCACTGGATGCGAAGATGGTAAGTGGATCTAACGGTGAGATAGGAGCATATAGGAGCGACCGTCGGATAAAGGAATACAACAAAACGAACGGTACTTGATGGAGTTAGGTACTGTAGTGTAAGGCGGAGATATCAAACTTCGATGCACAGCAGGGGAGCGACCGTCGGATGCTTCTGAGAACTGATCTGACGGCTGAAGACGCAAGCGGGTATGGATTTGGGTTTTAGGCTTTTGGGTATAGAATATGGGTTTGGGAAATGAGTTTGGGCTTGGAAAACCTTGAGCCCACTTCTTCTTTAAGAAAACTTTCTTCTTCAAGCCCATTTCTATCCTTTTTTTGGTCTTCCGCACATCACTCTTCGCGGCTTCCTTGCGTAATTCCTCCTGGCTTTTCACTACTTTTCTGCTCTTTTTGCTCCGCAACTCATCCAATCTTTATTTATTACCTAAAAATGCAAAATTAAGTAAGAAAAATATTTATTCTTGAAAACAATGAAAATACAGAATATGGGATAAAATGTAGAATTAATGCACAAAAGATGAGTTAAATGTCAAGAAAAATATATAGAAATATGCACTTTTTAGCACTCATCAAATACCCCCAAACCTGAATTTTACTTGTCCTCAAGTAAAACAAAACTAAGGAAATCCTAACTATACCACTGTCGCTGGTCTCTCGAATGCATTTAGCGTATGCACTAAGCCTTTTAAACCACTTAGTGTCCCTAGTGGACGAGTTGAAGTCTCGTGAAGGTTTGCTTAGAACGTACCTACAAAGTTCTAGGTCAAAATATAAGCTCAGATTCCATCAAATGTGACATGTGCAAAACAGTTTAAGCTCACAGCAAAATGGAGATGTCAATCTAGCTATCGAAGGCACAATCCTAGCACTGATAACAAAAAAAGACATGTGATAAGAGTGTAAAGTGTATCTACACATGTGTAAAGAAAGATCTGAAGTTATGACTACTAATCACCAAGAGATAGTTTCTCAGGCTAAGAACCAAGGTCGAAATCTAGCTAGCTGTCCGGACTTTACGAGAATTGTGAATGAGTTGGAGGTATTTCACAATTACTTGCGTTGTACATCAATGGCATACACCCTCCTTGCTTATTACAATAAAACACAAAAGATGACTCTTTACATGACTCTTATTTACATTGACTATTCTCTTTTTATTTTTTGGAACAAGAGATGATGGAATACTTGATTTTTTTTTATTTATTTATTTTTTTTTTTTTTTTTGCTAAACATAAGGAAACACTTTTGATACATAACAAAAAGAAACAAAAGATTACATGACACTTTGCAAGAGGTAGCCCTTTTTGATGCACCCAGTTAAATTCGATGGTTGTCTTTCTTAATGTAACCTCCACCTTCTATCCCAACCAACCAAAGAACAAGCTAGTCAAGTTTCGTTCAGTATTCTAAAGTGATTGGCAATCGTAACTTCCTATCAAACACCTTGAAGATCGAGGCCATACATGTATTGGTAGATCGTGCGCGTGCAAATTTCTTATCACTATGTGAATTGTGCTAGAATCAGGGTGCCTAAATATCTAGACTAAGACTCCTAATAAAAATACATATTTGCACAAGAGTCAACATTTCAAGGTAAATGAGCTCCATTTTTATGATTTTTCATTTTTTTAATTTTTTTGAGTTTTGATTTTTCAATTTTTTTTGGAATTTTTCAATTTTTTTTTAAAAAAAAGAAGGAGTTCGTTTTCAATTATGGCATATTATCATGGCATCTACTCTATACCCCCAAACCTAAACTAAACATTGTCCTCAATGTTTCAAAGTATGGAAAGAATTATAAAACAATATATGAAGAGGAACATGCTGAGTAGAGTAAAAGGAGAGAGAATACCCGATTTCGGCGAAAGCTCGATTAAAACTCCGTTATTCAAGGTAAAAAAATCCATCATATTAGGAGTCACAATGGATGAGCACAAAATATATACAAAAGGAAATTTAACTAACACATTATCTACAAGAAAATTTGGTTTTTAATGGGATTGGACTTTTTGGAAAAATTTGGTTTTGCCGGGAGACATTTGGTTTTGATGGGAAAAAGAAAAATTTTGGTTTTTAGGGAAACATTTGGAAAACTTTTTGGTTATTTAGGGAAAGAGTGGACCAGTTTAGTCCACATAGACCGGGTCCTCCAGGTTGGTTGTTTCAATGTCGGGTGGGAATGGTTCAAGGAATGGTTTTAATCTCTGACCGTTGACTTTGAAAACGTTCTTGTTGGAAACATCCTCCAGCTCTACAGCTCCATGAGGAAAAACTGTGCGTATTAGGTACGGACCCTTCCATCTGGAACGCAGTTTTCCCGGAAAAAGATGTAATCGGGAGTCATACAGCAAAACTTTCTGACCAGGAGTGAAGGATTTGCGCAGAATACGCTTATCATGAAACATCTTCATCTTCTGCTTATATAACTTGGCACTATCATAAGCCTCATTTCTCAATTCTTCCAACTCGTTGAGTTGAAGTTTCCTTTGAATTCCAGCTTCGTCCAGAGAGAAGTTCATCTCCTTGATTGCCCAGTAGGCACGATGTTCTAATTCCACAGGTAGATGGCACGGCTTTCCATACACTAGACGATAGGGGGACATGCCAATTGGTGTCTTATAAGCTGTTCTATAGGCCCACAAAGCATCATTCAATCTTAATGACCAATCTTTCCTAGACGGGTTGACCGTCTTCTCCAGAATGTGCTTAATTTCCCTATTAGAAACTTCTACTTGTCCACTAGTCTGAGGGTGGTACGGAGTAGCAACCTTGTGAGTTATGCCATACTTGCGTACTAAAGACTCAAAGTACTTGTTACGAAAATGTGAACCGCCGTCACTGATGATAGCTCTAGGGGTACCAAAACGTGCAAATATGTTTTCCTTTAGAAATGAAAGTACCACCTTGTGGTCATTTGTTCTGGTTGATATGGCTTCTACCCACTTAGAAACGTAATCAACTGCGACTAGGATGTACAATCTACCGTCAGAAATAGGGAATGGACCCATGAAGTCGATCCCCCACACATCAAAAATCTCCACAATCAAAATGGGGTTCAATGGCATCATGTTTCTCCTCGAAATGCTTCCTAGCTTTTGACAGCGTTCACAAGCAACACAATAATCATGGCAATCCTTGAACAATGATGGCCAATAGAATCCACACTGCAAGATCTTTGCAGCGGTTTTCTTGGCACTGAAATGGCCTCCACATGCTTGGTCATGGCAAAAAGATATCACATCTTTCTGTGCGGTGTTGGGGACACATCTCCTAATGATTTGGTCCCGGCAGTACTTAAACAAATATGGGTCATCCCAAAGGAAATGTTCAACTTCAGCCAAAAACTTATAGCGGTCTTGTCTCGACCAATGTGAGGGCATCCTACCTGCAGGAAGGTAGTTAACGATGTCGGCAAACCAAGGAAGGTATGAGATAGACATCAACTGTTCATCTGGGAATGATTCTCTAATCAGCTCACATTCATCAATAGACTCTAAAGTTAATCTAGACAAATGATCAGCAACCACATTCTCACAACCTTTCTTATCACGGATTTCGAGATCGAATTCCTGTAATAAGAGTATCCATCGAATAAGGCGAGCTTTAGCATCCTTCTTGGAAAGAAGATACTTCAAAGCCGCATGGTCAGTGTATATGATGATCTTAGATCCTATGAGATAAGATCTAAACTTGTCTAATGCGAAAACGACAGCAAGCAATTCCTTCTCGGTAGTTGAATAATTGAGTTGGGCATCATTAAGGGTTTTGCTAGCATAGTATATCACATATGGTAGTCTATCAACTCGCTGTCCTAAAACAGCACCAACAGCATAATCAGAGGCATCACACATAAGTTCGAACGGAAGCTTCCAATCGGGTGGTCGTACTATAGGAGCGGTGGTGAGAAGGGTTTTTAATTCCTCCCATGCCTTCACACAAGCAGCATCGAAATTGAAGGCAACATCTTTGGAGAGAAGACTGCACAGAGGTCTGGAGATTTTGCTGAAATCTTTGATGAATCGCCGGTAAAAACCAGCATGACCTAGAAATGATCTGATCTCCTTCACAGAGCAAGGTTGTGGTAGATGTTGAATGAGGTCAACTTTAGCTTTATCCACTTCAATTCCTTTTTCTGAGATGATGTGTCCTAGAACTATTCCTGAATTCACCATAAAATGGCATTTTTCCCAATTTAAAACAAGGTTCTTTTCTTTACATCTGGATATCACGAGGGCAAGATGCTTCAAACATTCGTCAAACGAGGAACCGAACACGGAGAAATCATCCATGAAGATCTCGAGAAAACTATCTATCATGTCAGAAAAAATGCTCATCATGCATCGCTGAAAAGTGGCAGGTGCATTACACAACCCAAAGGGCATGCGTCTATAAGCAAATGTCCCAAAGGGACACGTGAACGTAGTTTTTTCCTGATCTTCTGGTGCAATGTGGATTTGGTTATAACCGGAAAAGCCATCTAGAAAACAGTAGTGACTGTGTCCAGACACACGTTCTAGCATTTGGTCTATGAAAGGGAGCGGGAAGTGATCCTTCCTAGTTATTGTGTTCAACTTTCTGTAGTCGATACATACTCGCCATCCTGTGGTTGTACGTGAGGGGACTAACTCATTCTTGTCGTTCTGAACTACAGTAATGCCTGACTTCTTAGGCACAACTTGAATGGGACTAACCCATTTGCTATCGGGAATTGGGTATATGATACCCGCATCAAGTAGTTTCAGGATTTCTCCTTTGACTACATCTCTCATATTAGGATTAAGTCTCCTCTGCATTTCCCTAGATGGTTTGGCATTCTCTTCGAGGTTAATGTGGTGCATGCAAATGGTGGGACTAATTCCTTTGAGATCTGAGATGGTCCATCCTAAGGCCTCTTTGTGTTCCTTAAGTACTTCTAAGAGCTTACTTTCCTGTTCCGTGTCTAAACATGATGAAATAATGACAGGTAGAGTATCAGAAGAACCTAGGAATGCGTACTTCAACGTACTAGGCAATGTTTTCAATTCAAGCTTGGGTGGCTCAACAATGGATGGAATGAGCTTGGAATCAGAGAGTAAGGGTGGTTTCTCTTCATATCTTCCTTCAGTGACGTCCATTTGAGGTACAGATTCGAGCAGGGATAGGACGTCACTACAGTATGCATCATCATAGGAATCTGAGTTAAAGTTCTCCATACATGCTTGAAAGGGGTCGACGGGTAGAATGTTAGTCAACGAATCTTGTATTAATCCTTCAATCATATTAACTTCATGCATATCATCATCATCAAGATTCACAGGTTGTTGAATAATATCGAACACATTCAATTCTACCGTCATGTTGCCAAAAGACAGTTTCAACACTCCATTACGACAATTAATGATTGCGTTTGACGTAGCCAAGAAAGGACGTCCTAAGATGACAGGAATGTGACAGTCTGGGTTTTGTACAGGTTGAGTGTCTAAGACAATGAAGTCTACGGGAAAATAGATTTGTCAACCTTGATCAAAACGTCTTCGACCACTCCACGAGGAATCTTGACAGATCGGTCTGCCAGTTGTAGAGTGATAGATGTTGGTTTCAACTCCCCAAGACCTAACTGCTCATAAACAGAATATGGCAGTAGGTTAACACTTGCACCTAGGTCTAATAACGCTTTATTGACCGTGTGTTCTCCTATAGTGCAAGAAATTGTTGGACATCCTGGATCCCTAAACTTGGGTGGAGTTTTGTTCAGAATGATGGAACTCACCTGCTCAGCTAAGAAAGCACGTTTTTGCACATTGAGCTTGCGCTTTTGAGTGCACAAGTCTTTGAGGAATTTAGCATAAGCAGGGATTTGCCTAATTGCTTCAAGAAAAGGAATGTTGATGTTGACTCTCTTGAATAGATCTAACATCTCATTATAATGGGTACTTTTCTGTTGGTAGATCAATCTTTGAGGAAATGGGGCAACAGGAGAATGAGTTGGCAAAGGGACATTCACAGCAGTAGAATTGTCAGGCTTTCCAACTTGCTCAGATTCTTTGGTTTTCTGGGGTTGTGGAGACAGCGTGGAATTTGTATCAGATTCATTAGGTTCGCCCACGTTGTTCTCGATGATTTTCCACTTCGGAGGGTGGTAATGGCATGGACTTGATCGGGTGAGGTTTCAGTGCAGGATGTTGTGCCTGTTTGAAATATCCTCTTTGGATTTTGTTGGGGTTGGCTAGGAAGTTTACCCTTTTCTCTCTCACACATTTGATCCATCTTTTGATCTAGATTTTTCTGACTTTGCATCAGAGTCTGGAACATCTCCTCTAGGGCGGATAATCTCTTGTCGGTATTGTGTTGAGGATAAGATTGTTGAGAGTTTGATTGTTGTTGAGGGTTCCTAGGGTGTTGATAACCTTGATTGTTCTGATATCCCTGATTGTTTTGATAGCTCTGATTGGGTTGAGATGGTCCTCCCTGAGTGGGTCCTTTGGACCATGAAAAGTTAGGGTGGTTTCTCCATCCTGGATTGTAGGTCTGTGAATAGGGGTTATGCTCTTGTTTTTGAAACATGGCCTGTGCCTGTTCAAGCCTAGATTCCTGGACTGCAAGCAAATCAGGGCAATTTTGGAATTGATGGTTGGGATCGTTACAAGCGGCACATACAGACGAAGCGACATGTTCTCGGAGAGTAGTGGTGGAAGGTTTTGAATTTTTATGTAGTTCTAACTCTTCTAATCTCCTAACTATTGATGCCATGTTTGCTCTTCCCTCAAAATCCGCTTCAATCCTAAAAGCCCTAGCTTCGGAAGTAGTCTTTATGGGTTCACGGATGGATTCCCACTGTTGCGTCTTTTCAGCCACTTCAATCAAGAAGTCCCAAGACGCCTCAGCGGTTTTGTCTACGAAAAGACCATTACACATTGACTCAACCGTTGTTCGGGTGGACACATCTAGACCCTCATACAAAATTTGCACAAGTCTCCATTTTTCAAAACCATGATGGGGACATTGGAGCAATAATTCATTGAATCTCTCCAGGTATCTAGCTAAGGTCTCACCCTCTAATTGCACAAAGCTATTCAGACTTTGACGAATTGTCGCAGTCTTGTGATTCGGGAAAAACTTTTTGAAAAACTCCTTTATGAGGTCATCCCATGTCATGATGGATTGAGGCTGTAAAGCATACAGCCAGGCCTTTGCCTTATCTTTCAGGGAGAAAGGAAAGAGCCTTAACTTTAGGGTTTCGTCGGACATTTGAGTGAAACACAGAGTTCCACAAATTTCCTCGAATTCTCTCACGTGGTGGTAAGGGTTTTCATTCTCAACACCTCTAAAAATAGGGAGCATCTGTATTGTGCTTGATTTCAGCTCATAATGGCCATTAGCCTCGGGTAGCACAATACAAGAAGGTTGACTGGCTCTAGTTGGGTACATATAATCCTTGAGGGTACGGGGTTCTCCCATTGTTTCAGATTGGTCCGGTGTGTTTTCCTCAGAAGTTGTGGGTATGTCAATTGGGTCTATTTGATTTACTCTAACTAGTCTATTTGATTGGTCTCTAAAGGTTACAATCATATCCCACTCATGAAATAACAAGCCCACAGATAAGGAAGAAAACAGGGCCCATAAGGATTTGGTTTTGAAAGGGTTAAGTGGAATTTGGTTTTAAGGAGTGGAATTTTGGTTTTAATAAGGGATTTTGTTTCTGGTCTAAAATTGGGCTTTGGAAGAGTTTTTGAACTAGACCTAGCATAAATTAGCACAACCCATAAAAGAAAATAAAAACAATAATAATAATTACAAGCCCATAAAAGAAAAATAAAAGAAAATAAAATAAAAAAAAATAAAAATAAAAATAAAAATGAAAATAATTATTACAATCCCAAATTAAAAAAAATAAATTAATTATTACATACCCAAATTGAATATTTAATGAGGCCCAAGTGGGTTACTCATGGTTTTAGGCTTACTTGGTTAAGGAGGGAAGCCCAGTTAGGCTTTTGTTCCCTTTTAGTTGCACAGCCCAGTTGGGCTTTAGGATCGTCCTACACAGCTCTCGCTCAAGCCCAGCAGCAACAGGTGGAACCAGTAGTGAAGCCCAGCAGTAGCAGCAATGAAGCCCAGCTCACAGAAGACCACGAGCCCAGCAACAAAAGGAGGCAAGCCCAGCAGCACTTGGTGAAGCCCAATTCAGAAAAGTACAAGCCCACCAGAAGAAGGCAGAGCCCAGCAGCTTCACTTCAGTTGGCAGCCCAGCAGCTTCACTTGGCAGCAGCAGTTGCTTTGGTTCACCAGCAGCAGCAACAGCAACAGCAGCAGCAGACTTTGGCTTGGCAGAGAAGGCACCAGCAGCAGCAGCAACAGCAGCCTTGGCAGCAGCTTGGCAGCAGCAACAGGTGAGTGAACAATGAGCACAGCAATAAGAGAAAGAAGCTTCTAGTTCACAACAACAACAATAGAGTCAGCTAAAATGCAAGAGGAGCTAAGATGCAAGAATAGTTAGGAGAACTTCAAAAACAACACAACCAAATCCCCGGCAGCGGCGCCAAAAACTTGGTGTGAAGAGAAGATTGCTCACAACTTGCCTGCAAGTATACATGGACAAGTTGTAGCTAGTGGGTAAGAAGGGTCAGTTCCACAGGGATTAGGAGGGTGTAATTGAAGTTAGACTAAGCTGGGCAGTGGATGCAAGACAAGATGAAAGTTCACTAAGTCACAGTGGTAGCGAAACAAAGATGGCAATGAAGTAAACCAAGGTTGTGAGCCATGGGCAGGGGTGATATTGTGCAATAGTTACTGACAAAGAGAAAAATGCAGAAAGTGAAGTTACTAAGGCAATTGAATCCACCATGTGCCTTAATCAAACAATGCAGTCTAGGTTGAGTTGGAGTTCCTAAGCATACATCTAGAATGAGATGAAAATCAGCTTGCTCACTGATATGCCCCTAGAATTGATTGTCTTTTGACAGCACAATCAATCACAGGCATGCCAGAGCACTGAGTACTTCTCATTGCTCAAGCAAACAGGCAATAAGAACACTATCCTAACCATGCATCATCCAACAGTGCACTAGGCTTCATCAGAGCCCTAGTTTAGTGCTACTTAGCTCATGCTCAACATGTTACTAACAGCATACATAGATAATGCAAACATAACTTTAAAAATCAACTGATAAACAGGATACACACATACACACTGTTGCTAAACAGAAATTGGAAAACTGATTCAAAATATTCTTCACTGGCTAGCCCAGAGAGCTTTTCTACCACACCCATATCATCAATTTATAGTTATTTTCAACATCCTAAATTTCTACAAACCCTAATTGGAAAATCCCCAAATTTGAAAACCCTAATTTCTAAATTACAAATTACACTCACTGATTTCTGAATTGGTCTCCCCTACGCTCGACCCATGCCCTGTTGATGTTCCCTCTGCTCCTCCTCAGCTCTACAGCTCCCAATTGCGTCTACTGATGCCCTAGAGTTTCTCTTTCTTATTTGTAGCACCTAGGGGTGATGCTAAGAACAAGAAAGGGACATACTAGGGAGCTGGATGATGGTGAAGCTCTGACTTGGTCGAGAGAATGGAGATGGTGAAGCTCGAGGTGGTGATGGAAGAGATGGTGGTGGCAGTGAAGTTGCAGGCGGTATGGTGGTTCTGCAACTGATTTTGGGAGAAGGGGAGGGTGGTCGACTGATTTGGGAGAAAGGGAGTGTTTGGTAGAGGTGTAGGGTGTTTGGTACTGTAGTGTTGAGCGGTTGCAGCGAGGGATGATGTTTCGCGATCTGGTCCGTAGGATGTGACGATGGTAGGTGGATCCAACGATAAGATGGGAGGCTGTGGGTAGCGACCGTCGGATGGAGGAATGCAACGAAAAGGACGTCCCAAGATGGAGATGGGCGTTGCGATGTAAAGCGGGAGCTTCGGAGTTTGATGTGCGATGATGGAGCGACCGTAGGATGCTGAAATGCTTCGATCTGACGGCTGAAATCCGATACGGGGTTGGATAGTGGAAATGGGTTTGAGAAAGGGCTTTGAGCCTTGGGTATGCCAAGCCCATATCTTCTTTAAGGACAATTCTTCTTCTTCAAGCCCATTCCTAGCCTCTTGGTCTTATGCACAACGTTCTTCGCGGCTTCCTTGCGTAACTCCTCCCGGCTTTTCACTACTTTTCTGCTCTATTCCGCTCCGCAATTCATCCAGACTTTATTTATTACCTAAAAATGCAAAATTAAGTAAGAAAAAATATTTATTCTGGAAAACAATGAAAATACAGAATATGGGATAAAATGTAGAATTAATGCACAAAAGATGAGTTAAATGCCAACAAAAAGGGATAAATATATACAATATTTGGCACTCATCAGTTTTGAGCCAATGAATCAACACTAGGATATCATCATCGCAATCTCTTTAGATGATAATGATTGATTGTGAGCGTTCGGACCACCATGCAGGTTTGTGTGCTCACAACGGGTTAAGTTTTCTTTCCTTGTCCGGGATACCGAGATTGCTTTGCATCATACAAGAATTGCTTTATCTCAAGCTCGCAACGAATTGGATGGTTGCACTTAACATTTTTGCATGGTGTCTGCGTGTTCGTGTCTTGTGGTTATATTATGTTATGTCTTTTAAGTGGTAAGTCATACTTGTAAATTTAAATCTTGTGGATGGGTAGTTCGGGGTTGTGATAGTGTGGGTTATGTAATTCGAATCTTTGGACACTGCTTTTGAATTTGTTGTTGTTGTGCTTTTTTTTTTGATATTACGTGGAGGTTCTGTAGTTGGATTTTGAATCCTTTCTCGGATTGAGTTATGCGGGATAAAGTTATCCATGAACTGGTTGCATTACACACTTTCCGTGATTCCGGTCACCCTTCTGAAAGAGGTAAAGAATAGAGAAAGATTGTAGAGTAAGTGGATGAAGCCTTTTATTAAAAGGAATTTTTTCTTACACAAATTGGCATTAGTGTCAATCATTGTGAGCCCCATGAATGTTCCCCCCGTTGTCTTACCGTGGTGTCACTCGTCGGGGGTCTTATTAAAGGCACTAGGAAAGTGATAATCACCCCCAAACTTAGAGTTTTCAGTGTCTCTAGATAGACCTCTAATTATTTCTTGAATTTCCGTATCTTCAGAGTCCTTAAAATATTCAAGAGATTCTTCTAAGTTATTATCAGGTAGTGCATCTTTACTCATCTCTACGGGTCTATCTTCTTCTTCCAAGACTATTGTTTCTAAGTCGCTAGACTCTAAAACATTATTTTCGAAATGAACCCGTTCCTCTAAACCACTATCGGCTTCGTAATCAAAAGGAAAAACTACATCGTCTAAAACGGTGGTATCCCTAATCAAATCCTTGTCCTTTTGAATAGGTGAATAATCATAAAAATTATTTGGATTTGAACTAGAAATAATATAATCACTATACAGCTCAATTGGATTACTAGACTCCTGATCACTATGCCTACATATTTCAGATTCTTCATTACTGCTATCCTCATCATCATAGTACGAAGATGATTGAACCTTATCTAAATAAGTAGTGTCTTTTATTCTAACCTCGTCCTCTAGATTAGGAAAATATTCACTATTTACATCAAGGGTAAAATTGGAAACACTATTTTGGAAATTTAGATCTTTTAGAGAAGTTCTATTCTGGGTCTCTAAAAAAAGCTTTTGGGCCGACTCACATGAATTCCTGACGTAATCTAGGAAATCAGGTAAAGAAAGTTCACTCATTGCATTATTTTCGTCCATAACTAAGTTATTCACTTCAGCGAACTTACGTGTTGTCTCAGCTAACTTACGTGTCGACTCAAGTAAATAGGAATTAGCAGAATTTTTCTCGTATGACTGATGGCTGTGCGGATAGTGATTGGGCTCACCATGGTAATAAAACTGATGATGTCCATATTCAAATTCAGGTCGATATTTATTGTATTGGCTTCTATCATACCAGCTCGACATTCTTAATTGCAAGGGAATTCTACACAATCACAAACAAGGCCGACTCGACCAAATCAAACCTATAAAATCTAGCAAACAAAAAGCATGATGGCTCGACTTAGATTGTTTCTAGACCAGCTTCTATCTTTCGAAAAGGAATTCGTTACAATTTAAGCAAACCCCTCTGGAATCAATCCGAGTCAAAGTAAGTTGAATTGAGGCGAGGGAAGCTCAGTGGAGCTTTGATACTCAAGGCCTCACCGCTATCACAAGGTGGCGCAGTCACGCATTCAACTCACAGAAACCATCATGAACTTTGGAGTGTGCTTAAAGAGCAACCAATGTTTTTCGAACGAGTTTCCTATTAAGCTCGTTACCCTATCGGTCTCGTTCTATTCCAAATTTTAAGCTTGGGTTCGCGTTAGGTTTCGTTTTCCTAAGGCGGGCAAGAAGGGAGCGGTGATGAAATCCAAACCCTTATCTTGTATTGGCCAGACCTTGCCCTTTACTAGGAATTTAAAAACAGTCCAAATTCGTCCTCAATCAATGAATCACCTTAAGGAATACAGTAAACCCGCTGACAGGAGATTCGCGAGTGTTTCGATGGACTTACCTCCCGTACCATACGGGGGATGAACCGTTGAAGTCGACTCGGGCCACGACTCCTATGTCATGTACGAACCCGAGGGGCCGAGACGATATAGTAATCGTCGTCCTTCCCTGCACACAGTTTATATAATTTTTTTTTTGTTTAATAATACCCTTCCGTAGGGTTAAAAAAAAGAAATAAAGTCCAATTGTTTAAAGTCCAAAGTCCAAAATAAATAAAAAAATTACAGTTTTCCTCACACACTCTAAAAAAAATTAAAAATTAAAAATTAAATCCTAAAATTGTCCTTTTTTCTTCTCTTTTCGCTTTAAGCTTTTTCCTCTCCAAGTCCTTAGTGCTCCACTTCGAACCTGTAAATCAAAGAAAAAAAGACAAAGTAAAAAGGAACAAATAATAAAAAAAAAAATAAACCTAAAAAAAATAAAAATAAATCTATATACAAGTCCCCGGCAGCGGCGCCATTTTGTTGTAGTTTTTCAAAAGTGATAAATAAGAGTTCGTTGCTCGGACTTGTAAATATTTAAAAACATAAAAATATATACAAACGTTTGTCACAGGATCAAGAGACACTAGGACTCAGGATTCCACCATTAATCATTCACACAATTTATATATTTATTCGAAACAATTATAGCTCAAATCATAAGGACTCTCATTCTTGCCAAGGTAGATTTTTAGAATATTTATTCTATATCACTAGCATGACGCATCAAAAGCACTACGACCAAGCATACATCATCATACGATATCACAACCAATTAAGAAAAATCATAAATCGATTAATAAAAAGTGCAAGTGGTCAAAAAAAAGAATTAATATAATTATCATATGCGTAATAAAGAAGGGCTTCCTCCATCATCCAGGTGTTGGGGTTTAGTTAATCATAATAATCATGTTTTCAAAATATATATTTGATGCTCAAAGTATGATTAAAAGAGTCAAAAGTTATAAAACAGTGGTTCTGAGACTCACAAAACACGTCCAGAAAGAAACGATACCACAAAACTGCAGCTAAACTGCGACACTTATTCACTGCGCTGGAACTGTTGAAGAACGACGCTTCTCTGCTGCTGACGCTGCTGAAAATAAGACTGTCCTGGTGAGTCTGTTCTTCGTGTTCTTGAAGCTCTTTAATGGCAGCAGCAGCAGCAGCAGGTGAACATTTCTACTACTCCTTCTTCTTCGCTCCCCCTGGCTCTGGCTCGACCCCGAACTCTTGATAATCTTCTCTCACTTCGCACCAGCCTTTTTATATACCCAATCAGCTCCAAAAATCCCGAGAAAATCTCTTCTATCGGCGACTATTCTTTTTTTCTTCTTCTCTGCGTGCAGTTGAGAAAATCTCTCCTGTCACTCCCTGTACGCGTTTTTTAGATATAAAATTGCCACCAAACTCTTATCAAGACTTGAACAGGACCAAGTATAGTTTACTTCAGCGTAAAACTCTCCCAGAATCTCTTAAAAATAGCTTTGAAAGTTAAACAGAGAGTACGTGTCTTGTTTGGACTTTGATCGCTTCCTCCGACTTATACAACCCAATTGGTTGGGTTAAATCACTTGTAACATGCCTGTTTAGTCTATTAGAGTCCATCCCAGTCGAGTTTGGCGATTGAGTCTCTTTAGAAATCGTCCAACAATCGAATCCTAAAAACTGTTCGTGAAACATTTCTTTTCCCGCCAAAATGTTAATTTGAAATGTGAAGAAGGATGCCCCTTAGCCAGTCCCGGTCTCCCTTTAGCAGATGCCTGGAAATGGGTCACCCCTTAGTAATTAGATTACCCCTTATCCAAAGTGAGAGTCCGTATAGTAATTTTCTCCCACGAGCGCAAAAACCACTTTTTTAGCCAATTTCTCCGCAAAAGCTTATTTCTCCAAAAATACCTACAGGGACATAAAAAGCCATAATAAATATAAAATCGAGCACTAATAATATATACAATTGAGATTATATAAGACGCAAAAATGTGCCTATCAGTTGTCGTAGGTAATTTCTCAATCTGGGATCAGGGTTGAGTAGATGTGTGTGATGACCTCGCTTGGTTCACTTAGTCGGTTGTAGAAATACGCCTCTGCTAGGTGTGCTTCTTCAGTTGTGAAAGGGTCGATCGAGGCTGGGACTCGTTTCTTCTTTCCTTTCAAGATGAACTTAATACATTGATGGTAAGTGGAGGGCACAATCCCAAGTTTGTGCATCCATGGCCTCCCCATGAGTAGGTGGTAAGTTAGGTGCACGTCCATAACATAAAAGGGTTCGCTAGCCTGGATAGGTCCTACTTGGATTTTCAACTTAATGGTCCCTATTTTTTGTTGTTTGATTCCCCCGAAACCTTGGATGCCAGTAGCAAACTTGTTGATATCCTCTTCTTTCACCCCGATGCTTTCAGCGATATGTAAAGGAATCAAATTGAGTGAAGCCCCAGTGTCGACGAAGGCTCTCTTAAATTTGTGCTTTCGGATTCCCATAGTGACATACAAGGGTTTTGTATGATCACAATCCGCTGTGCGGTCCTTTTCTGAAAAGGTGATGATGTCGGTGGGGAGCGGATACCGACGATCCAAGTACTGGTGCACTTCCTCAGTCGCGGCTATCTTGTTTAGTATTATCGACGCAATTTGACGTTGCTAAGTTGTAAAATTCAAAGTGTCGAAAAATGCTGCAAACAACGGCTTTTGGGCAACCGTGGCTGCAATGTATTCATAGTTGTCCGCTTCAGACACGATACACTCTTCTTCCGGTGTTACCTCATACTTTTCATGTGTGATCATGAAGATTTGTCGAGGTAACGGGTCCTTCTGGATGTGTGTTTCTGGGACAAAATCAATTTCTCCACTTCTCCGTCTGTTGTGTATCTTCCATTTGAATGTCCTGCAGTTCTTCGTTGCGTGCTCTACCTTTTGGTGGAAATGGCAGTACCTTGGATGACGTTTATCTTGTTCTGTTGGTTCTTTTGCCGGTGATGGGAGAGTCTTGTCTCCATCTTTACGCCATTCTTCCAAGAGTTCGATTGCGACCTCCAATGGGCATAGGAAATATGGGGGTCCTACCACTTCACTTATGTCACCGCTCCTCTTGTAGCCTTTCCCATCTCTAAAGTTAGCTGGTCTTTTCCCTTGTCTGTTGTCTCCTTCATCCTTAGCATACCCCACTGAGTGTCTCCACTGCTTGGCTTCAGATGCTTTGAATTCTGCTGCATCGTATGCCCGGGAACACGCGTCCTCGAAGTATGCAAAGGTTTCCAATCTAACTGTCGATAGGATGAAGCTGAGTTCCGCTGGCAACCGACTGATGCCTATCTTGCCAAGTTCCTTTTCAGGGATTTTCACATTGCTACGAAGACACTCTCCTCGGAAGCTCCTTGCGAAATATAAGTACTTTCCCCCGGGCTTGAATTTATGATTACAAATGTCTGAGATAGTAAGTTACTTCTGCCTAGAGTAGAACTTCTTCATGAATTGGATTTGCATTTCATTCCATGACGAGATGTTGTTTTCTTCAAGTACCACAAACCACGAGAAAGCTGTCCCGGTGAGTGACTTTCCGAACTCTCTGAGACAAATAGAGTCATTTGTGGCGTGCTCGTTCAAACTCATAAGAAAACGAAACACATGTTCTTTTGCATTTCCAGAGCCATCAAATAGTTGAAACTTGGGTTGCTTGTAAGCCACTGGCATTGACTTATCTAAAAGACCTTGAGCAAAGGGGGACTGCATAGTAAAATTTGTCGTGGGAAGGGTCAAACCATAGTGTTCCTCGAGATATTTGGAGATATGTTCCTCCGTTACGGCGGCTTGGTCTGCTTCCTTGTTAGGTTGTCCTTCCGAGTTTCGAGGAACCTCTTTCGGCATTTGGATAGACCCCGGTGTTTCACTCCGTTGGGGGTTTAGTCGGATGGATGAGAGTCGTCTACCAACAGGGTTCCGCTGAGCTATGCTCTGTAATAGAAGTGGATGCTGAGAGACCCCGAAAGGATCAGAGTCTTCGTCACCGCTCTCGGGTTGTAGTTCAGATAATCTTTCCATGAGGACCAATCTTCTCTTAACTGAACTGGCCAGCTCTTGACGCATTTGTTGTATTTCGAGATGATGCGGGTCAAGTAGTGGTTGTTCGCGTGCCGGTGTGCTTGCTCCATCTTCCCCAGTTTGCACTTGTTGGATTTCCTCGACATGTCCAGACACAACCCCGGGTACATTTGATTGGTTCACCCTTATTAGTAGGTTTTCCTCCTGTCCACTTGACTCTTCCGTCAGTGGCATCCCAAATTCGGGATTTGTTTGTTTGTTCGACGCCCCATTGACGCCCGATGTTGCCATTTGTCCTCCTGTCTCCTTAGCGAGAGGTTCTGAGACTGCGTTGTTTGAGTTACCTGTAGCCGAGGACTCCATCAGAATTATATTGGTACCGAGGACTAGTCCCCAGTGAAGTCGCCAAATGTAAACACCCTTAAATTATTATAGGGTAATGTGGAGACTAGTCCCAATACACAATACAATTATCTAGAGAACTCTGACTCTCTCTGTGAGGATTCTCTCCTTTTATAGGCAAATCCTGACATACAAATACCGTTCACGTGTACCCTAATACCTTTTCTAGTAAGTCCTCTATTATTAGCCGTACACATATATTATTACAGCTGAGATTATTTAGGCACCTACCAGTCATCATCTTCGGGGCAACCCACCTCTCGGACAATCTAGTCATACTGCATCATCATGCATAGTGACCCCGTCAATGGTGGCTTTGACTCACACCCGGAGCCCCCCATTGCTGTCCCCGGCTCTAGGTTAATATCATGTGTTTACAGCTCAGGCACTTGGGTGTTCTATGAATATGTCTATGGTTCCAGTTCTCACTTGCAACTGTCAACCGCCAAGAAAGGGATTCTAATTTGTGCAATAAACAGTGATGACCAGATTGAAATATCTTCGAAGATATACTTGAATCATGATCAAAATTGCACGAATTGTATCATTCCTACCCCCAAGAATTTTACACGAATTAGCAGAAACAATAACTCTAATAGGGGTAATATGGTCATTTGGAACGGAGAAACTCCAACTATTGGCGCCAAATGAAACAACAGCAACCGTTTCTGAATAAGATGAACCGTTGTGTCTGAAACATGAGACGACGGGAACCCCAAAAGACACATCTCTTGGTAGGAGACACTTTGAACAACAAAAGACGCCTGAAAACCCTATAAATAATTCAAACCAGTAACCCAATAATCACCATCCCATCTCATTTTCATCCACTCATCGATCAAATCCGTCGTTCCTCAAATAATTATGGCTTCTTCTTCTTCATCCAGCGATCGGAAGAAAATAGAAGAGTTGCGTTTAACGCACAAAGTCGCAAGAGTTATGTATCGGAGACTAACGATGGAGATGCTTAAAGAACCTCTTGCATGTATGGCTGTAATGGCATTATGGCTTTTTATGGAAGAACTGGGATATCCCAGTGTCATTTCTACGTTACTGACATACCAAACTGATATTCTTGATTCAGCCTTCTTGGAAGCACAATCCTTATCTCATTGTATCGTTACCAGGACAGAACCTCCTTCTTCTCTTCTTGATATGCCGATAACGTTAAGGTTGATACACGCTGTCGGATCTCGGAGGTTTATACCATTGAAAAATCTGTTCCAACATGGGACAATTCCGTATATTAAAGTCCAGAATATGCTAAAAGATGTTTGCGGTGCGTTGTTCGAAGATATCTTTACAGAAGCAATGTCATCAAGGAACAATACTACTAATACTACCGTGCATAGCCAGAGATTATTTGATGAAATTTGCAACTCTTCTTCGTCGCCTGCTGTCGAGGAACCACAAGCAGTACGAGTTATTACTCCGCCGAGCGAACGAACTATGTTGGTTACATTCTCTAGAGAATTTCCAATAACTACTGAAGATCATGTTCGAGAGTATTTTGTCGTGTAAGTATAATTTTGTACATCCAACGTTAAGTTTATTTAACAACTCCTCTGTTTCAGAAAAAATGAAACTTTCACTTTTGTGATTTAGCCTCTTTTCAGGCAAAAATGAAAGTGTCCCTTTTCATGAAACGGATGTAGTATTTGGGTAACAATTGATTTTTAATTAGTTTAATTTACTTGAAATCATTATTACTGCAGGATGCATGGGGACTGCATAGAAAGAATCGATATGCAAGACCCGAAACCACCACAAAGACGATCCATGGGCGCTAAGATTATTTTGAAGGACTCCGAAACAATCGATGAAATCCTTGGCGGCAAAGAGAGCGTTCGGCTTTTAATCAATGGACTTCATGCGGATGCGAGGAGATATGAAGTGGGGGATAGCAGTCAACAGTGATCGATGATTACAGAATCAGTCCTGCAACAATGCACAAGAAGCAGTTTCATGTTGAATGTTTGGTCTTTTTCTTAATGTTTTGCAAGATCTTGTTTTTGTTATTTTGAGGCGCATGAATTTTAAGTAACTATATATGCTGAAAAAATTCAGTGGAATAAATCATTTTAAATGTGAACTGCCAATTTATATAATTTTCCATCTGCAAATTTGTTTTTGATGATGCCATACTATACTATATACAAATGCTCAAAGTAGAAAGGACAAACCTAGATCATCCCACTGATTCTATGTTTCATGACTTGGGCATTTTCGTGGAACAGGCTCTAATTAAGTGTAATGGGCTTAATTACAGATTTGAGCCTAACCAACCTTCTTGGGCATCGAATGTCATGCGCATCGTGCATGATGAGGTTATGGTTCTTAATGCACTAACTTTTAGTGGAAATGCAGAAGATAGTGTCAGTTTAAACATGTTAATAAAATTTGTCAGTTGCATTCGTCATCCAACCCAAGGCGGTGGGTTTCGGATCTCCAGTTTCGAGAATGATCGAAATGTCTACTCACCCCTTTCAAGTAGGCAGATTTTAACATTTGGGCCATGAGTGATCAACCAATTAGGCAAGATTTTGAAGTTAGGTCAGGTAGGCATCACACCATGATCCACGTCTAGTTTCTGGGCATCTAATTCGCTGGTACCTTTTTGCACCAGCAAAATGGAAGTGGCCATGTCGGTAAGATGAACGAGAGTTAGCAACCACAAATAAAAATAACATTTGTTGAAAACATAAGTATACTAAAAAGCCCATATTTGGTGCCCACAAGAATAAACAAATAGGAAGCAGTTGCACGCACTATTTCTTATATTCAAAATCTTGAAAATTCGTTTATTGTGAATGGATGCATTCTGTTCCATTTTATATTGCCTTTCTTCTTCTTCACACCAACCTACTGCTTAGCTCAGCTAGAGCATCATCATCATTCACTCGGTATTAGTCAAACAACATGTTGATAAATCGAGGAGGGAAGAGTCAAAATATGATAGTGTTTTGTTTGTTTGTTTACTTACTACTTCAACTTGTGATTCAAATATGACTTGGGCGGCAATTGTCTTTCGTGTTGACTCCGTAAATACTGGTGGAGTTCGTTTACTTACTTTTCAAAAAGTATTTCCAAATTCCGAAACTGACCGCGCGTTGCATATTGGATCCGTCCGGCCTTTTAAGAAAAGCAGGACCCAAATGACCAAAATCCCTGCTAGTCCACGTAACGAAGCCCGACTTCTGCGAGAGCCGAGAGGCATAACGGACGGTGAGATGTAACCCACGGTTAATATGATTAGACTGAAAATATTTACAGGGTTAGTGAAGTTGAGTCTACGTGGAATTCCATGAACATTCCAAATCTCTTCATGTCGATTGAAATTCCGATGGAGGGTAAAATGGTCATTTTGAAAAGAAAAAATTGGACCAGGGGTACAATGGTAAAATAGTCATTTTGAGGTTCGGCACGACCAAAATCAAAGGCGTCTAAGACCTAATGGATGAAAAGGATTTTCGAAGATAAAGCTCAGTCCCCGCTGTCGAAAGACAAGCTTCGTCCGGGACTCGGCCCTCATCGTCAAAAGACAAGGTCACCCTTATCTTTAGACCTCATAATTAAAAGACTAGCTCATTGCTAGCTTTAGCTTTAGGTTCAGAAGAAAGAATTCAACCCATAGATCAAGATCAACTCTTAAGAGAGGGAATCAACCCTTGGTCTACAAGGCACACATTGCAGTGATTCTTATCACCTGTTTCCCGCGAAAACGACACTCGTCCATATTTGAAACCGAGACTCATTCGAGTATATTCCCGCGAGATATAACTGGTCATGTTTACTCCAGTCTACGACTCATCTTAGACCCGGGCCTCATGAGTGGTTTCTAATATATTCCCGTTAGATGAATTGACTATTCTGTCCCTAGTGTCACATTCAGTCTCCCAAATTGAAATAGCCTCAAAGATTATAAGCAAAATCCGCAGTCGATTTCACAAGCTCTCTTTGAGCACCGCAAGCTCATTTTAAGTTCCTGTACAAACACAAGTCTTGGACATAAGCCTCAACTAAGCACGTGCCTCTTTCTCAGCTTCTCAATTACAATCACGACTAGTAAATTGAGTCTGAATCATGCATGTCTATCCAAAAGCATGGATAAAATTTCCTGAGATGCACACACTCAACAAAAGGAAATTCCAACAAGAATTCAGCATCCATATGACATATGTGACCTTCCATACGCAAAACTGAAGCTCAAATTTAGCTCCCCTCTTGCTTTGTACAAGATTTCAAGGAATTTTTTGACTTTCACGTGACTTATCCTTTTCATAGCTCAAGTTCTAAATATTCATCTATCTCAACCAGTGTTGACTATAGATAGTATCCTAGCTACCTTGTCAATACATCATCACGAAGGCTGGCTCATTCACACATAAATGAAGTGATATCTACTATGGTTTGGATTTGGAAGTACATGACACGTGTCTATTTCTCACTGCAAAAGCGAGTAAAGGCGGATGAAATGAATAAGAGGATAAAATCAACCTACCTTATCCTCCTCTACTTTTAAAAAGACGGGAAGAGTGCCCCGCACAACAAGGAATATGTATTTTCATTGACTTGATATTAGAGAGTTCTGCTATAATTAAGTCATTCATCGACCAAGATAAACACAATTCTCTAACTAAATCTTTTGCAAACCTCGAATTTTATGGTCTCTCTCTTCTGCTTTCCTCCCCCAGACCAGTTGTATCCCTCTCCTATGACTGAAGCATCCCTTGTACGACCGTCTTTCTTGGCTTCCGCGATGACATTCGTGGTGTTCAACCTCCTGAAACTCATTTTCGGAAACTCTAGAATCTTACTTCTACCTTTTCACCGATTTTAGGTAGCCACAACAGGAGAAAACGATTGCAATCAAAAGTGAGAGGCACATTGACTACTACTAGATCAATGGGTATTTTATCATGTTCTACAAGCGGTTACTCTAGAATCTTACTTCTACCTTTTCACCGCTTGTTGGGTCCTTCAACGAATATCCTAGTTTCTTTTTCAGAAAGAAAAAACCTTCCACAAAAAAGGAAATGAAATCTAAGTACGTCAATGTAGTTTTACAACAGTCGTTCAAGACTTCTAGCTACTGATTTATTCTCTAATTTTCTCCATGAGCAAAAATAATACAGGTCGTACATTTCATGAGGTATGCAATTGCGTTTTGGTTGCAATGATCAAGATCCATATATTACGCGCAAAAGAAAGAAATAATTATGATCGAAAAGGAAAAAATACAAGTATATGATGATCGTATAAAGTACCACACATAACATGGTTTTGATCAGTAACAGTAAGTAGCGGTGTACGTATTAATCTTAATTAACACTAATTTAAGTACTTTTGACAACAATTAAAAGTACTAAGATGCATGTTAAGAGAGACAAAGCACAGTGAGACCATATGTAATATTTATTTATCAAGATTTAGGAATCTGATTCTTAATAATAATATCGTCTTCATGATCATCGATCCGTACAATACACAGACAATGTTATTTAGATTTAGTGAAGAGATATTTGTCGGCCAAAGGACAGTACAATTATAAGCTTGCAGCTAGATCATTTGTTTCATTGTAATTTAATTCAAGTGGTTTAATTTTCGTGGCTTGATCGGGGTAATAGCCAAATTAATTGGGGTATACTAAAATGAGACAAAATAAGGTCATTTTAAAGTAAAACACAAAGCCCCTTATCCACATATTTACAAAAATCACTAATCTACTCTTGATTAATTAACATTCATGAATGTGATTAGGATAATTAATTTAATTAGTTAATTAGTTGATTAAAATTTTGAAATTAGGTTTTATTTTAGATTGAACTCATGGATGTGGGTAGATTTTTTTTTTTTTTAAAGAATTCTGCTTGTAACGGAAATGACTAATCGTACTACCCAAACACTTATAAATATGGGATTGTAGAGCTGCTGGGCGATTTTATACTCAAAATTATAGAAGGAATCAACATTTTCAATTCTGAAAATATGAAAAGTCGGCAAGGTCTATGGATGAAGAACATGCCGACTATATCTTGCCGGCAAGGTCTGCGGATGAAGAACATGCCGACAACTTATCGCCGGCAAGGTCGATAAAAAAATACCCTGCCGACTATAGGATTTTTGACATACAGAGAAGGTGTTACAAATGCATGATTAGTCGGCAAGGTATTGATTTCATAACCTGCCGACTAAAATATAGTCGGCAGGTATAAAGATGGATATCTTACCGACCCTGTAACTGCTAATTTCAGAGATGAAAAGTCGACATGGTATTCAACCTTATACCCTGTCGACTATATTTTAGTCGGCAAGGTCGACAAAAAATACCCTGCCGACTTTTGGTTCGTTTTGATTCTTTATTTTTATTTTTGATTTCACATGTATAGTTAGAGTGTAGAAGAAATATTTTGATTTTTTTTCTTTAATATGTTTTGGTCGGCATGGTTTTTTAGTGTGGGCAATTTGGTCTTTTAACACCTTTTAGACACCCCTTATCGTACTAGTTTGGATAGGAATAAAATGAGTACACCCTAATTAATCTGGGTATACCCCAATCTCTCCAGGTTAATTTTGAGTAAAATTTACTAAATCAGATTTTGACATATGAAACAATAGGTAATCATCACCCAATAATTGTGGATTTTTCACAGTGGTTTTGATATAGCGAAAGGCAAATCTCTTTTTATCGATAGAGAACTCAGTACTTCAAATCATCGGTATCATCACCAAATAACTTTACCACTATATCGTATGATAACTCGGGAAAAATAGATTATTACAGAAAGTATTCAAACTCACCCGATCTGAGTACTTGCGACTCACTCGTTCCTTGGTTGAACCGATTTTTCGTTCTATACTATGAAAGACCGAGTAACAGTGATAAACTCGGCCGAGCCGATTTAAGTTGAATCATATATTGGACTAAAAAGAAATGATTTAGTGACAAGTTTTTCCCGTTTAACAACCATCTCAACGCCCCAAATTTCTTCCCTTTTTCCTAATTCTATTTTGATGACGTGTACGATCATGCACACTTGTGATAGTCTCATGTGTTTACACGTGGAAGGAAATCTTCAAACTACTATTTTTCTAGGTCATCTAATAAAAACAAAGTTATACTAGTACTTATGAAATAATATTCAACAAAGGCCGAAGGTTTTACACTAAAATAGTCCAAGCAAGAAAGTTAGACTAGAGAGGGTGTCTTATCATACTAGAATGACGCAACTATCCTCATCATCAATGAATATGATTGATTATTGACTTATTGTCCTTCTTCTTCTTCCCTCTGCAAAAGTTAACTGAATTTACCTGCCTGACAACATTTGAGTACAAGTACTGCTACCACATTATAAGTGTGAGTGATAGTAAGTTGGCAGCTGACAGGTTGAGTGAACCATGAATAGACACACCGACGGTAATTTGAAAAGCATCACGAGGCCTAAATAATGCGCGAGTTCTTGGACGTACCAATTAATCACGGATTACTATTTGTATTTAGAATCTAATCTGCTTGTTGTTTTTTTTTGAATTACGTATTTGAAGATAATATTTTTAGAGATATGTTAGTCGTAGAAAGCTCTTCGCATTCACAAAGAATTAACACGAAAAGCATAACTCCACCATCTACTACTTCGAAGATCAATCGTCGAAAATGTATATATTTTTAACTGTTTAAATTAAGATTGGTAGATGGTGAGGTTTGTTATTTCTGAATGTGCTCACATTTTGTAGGTATGTATAGCTTAATAAGACCAACATATCTCCAAAATATCAGCTTCAAATACGCCACCATTCGAATTTTATTCACACAAAAAAACGTTCAAAGTGTGAGATAGTCTGAAAATGGGATTGTGATCTCTCTTGAAGCATATGGAGGTAAAATAACAGTATAAGAAAGTTGTCAAAAACTCATCTAAAATGATTGGTTCACCGAAGGATCTCCACCGAATTTTGCGCTGGGTGAGAGGGATGATGGGACTCCTGTCCCATATATCCCAATATTAAAAACGCTTAGTTGGGTCCGTTGGATCTCTCAAGGTGCAATTCTCGGTTAATTTGCTCGATCAACCTAGAATCACCCAGAACTCGTACCAACAAAAACTAGATAATTCACTTCTACTAAAATTTGGAGCATACAATGCATATAGTCATCAGATATTATGTGTGCAGATGATACGGTGAAGTACACGAACCTTACTATAAAAATTAGCTTTAAAGGAAAAAGGTTCACGTTTTATATCAAGTAGTGAATTTGGATCATTTCCAATTTCAAAACGGAAAAAAATATGAGGGATATAGCCAAATAAAGGCGGTTGTTCCCAATTACCAACTGAATCATAAAGTCTATCACTAGCCATCATTTATCCCAATAATCCCTTGTTTGTTGATACTCACTCCAGAACTGAATCTAAGTCGATCAATGTAATCAATATTTAATTTATCGACCGAGACACTGATATTACTTTGTATCGGGAAAATTATCGTTGAAATACATATGAAATATTGGTTCCAAATTTTATACCTATAATTGTTATAACACACGTTCTTCGCGTATAACACCTATTAAGATATAAAACTATTGCTCATGTTTTTTTAGATACCACTAAACAAATTTAGGATACCACCTAAAACCTGATATTTGTATGAAACAGATAAAACCCACATACAAAATCAGAATTGCAATGGTCAAACCTTTTTTTTCTCTTCTTTTTTTCTTTTTCAATCAGAATTTCATTAAAACAAAAGAAGTTTTTTTACAGAAAACTACAAACTTAAGGTAGCCAAATCAAAAAGAAACCGAAAAGAAAGAAACCAGAATTTGGGATCAATTGTATGTCACAAAGAAAATTATCTAAATCGATAATAAATCTGATGAGGAGACTCAAGACTCACCAAGAAATCAGGCCTGGCGTTATATTCAATAGTCACTCCCCTGTCGAACCTACACTATCCTTTGCCAACTCGTCGGCTTAGTAATTCACCTCTCTGTAACTATGTGCAAATTAAATTCTGGGAATCTTTTATACATACCTTATTCCACTTAGAATTTAAGAAACCAAGGGATCTTTTTAGAGCAGAAATTATTAATTACATATTTATAATCTGAATGAATGAGTATATTCTGAGCTCTAACACTAATCGCCAATTTTACACCACAGGTAACCGCCATTACCTTTGTGTAAAAATTTGTTTTCATACCTATGCCCTAGATTTAGCAAAAATGAAATCCCTGGGGTGATTTCTACAGATGACCATAACCAACACTACCAGGATTATCCTTTGAAACACCATCGCAACAAACCAAAATTTGATCCTTAAGTGGTGGTTTAAAACAAACTTCAATGATCCGTTGTCTTTTAAGTCTTCTCAAACCCAAGCCAAAAGCCATCATTACTTGATGACTTTTCAAAATTGCAAAGCTCAAACCTAAGAATTGCTATCATATGGTCGACTATTGAACATGAAAAAATAATTACATATAAACATGGAAACTGGAACATCGAGAAAATTGAGATAAAACCCTCAAAACATGAGCAATAATTGAAAACTCTAGAATAAGGAAATTAATTCTCTTTCTGTTTTTTTCTAACCCCCACCCTAATATCGACCATTTCTACTAACTCGTCTGGGTTCATCTTGGTCGCGATTATCGTCCAAGTCCCATATCGGCGATACACCGTGTCTCGTCTTGGGTGAATGCCGAAACTAGTATTATCGGCAATATTTCGTCCATCTCAACCGAAATTAACTATATTGAACTTGATTGAGTGAGAGATATCAGATTTTGTTATTTTTTTTCACTTATTCCGGTGTCCGACTCAAAATATGATTCCGCTGTTGAAAATCCTTTTATAACTCCTAGTTAAATTATGCTTGTAACGTTAATTAGACGATGATTACCGCAACAAAAACCAAAATGAATGAGGGGTAAAAATGTCAATAAAGAAAAATCCAAATGATAAAAGGTCGTCTGACTTTTTGGTGCAAAAAGGGGAGAAGATGAGAGATTAGAATACGCAATGCGTATAAAACACTCCGCTCCTCCCAAAAATTTAGTTTCTCGAGCCATTCATTCATTCAATTAAATCCTTAATTAATCAAATCTCTTGATTGTTTAATCCTTAATTATCATTATTAATAATCTGATTTTGTTCTTCATCTCCTCTGATTCTGTTGATGAAAATGGATAGAGAATCCATGGAGAAATGGGTTTATTAAAAACAGAGCATCTTCAAGAACAACCCTCAGGTGAGAATAATTTCAAGATTTTTTCTCCTCTAATTTGATTTTGTTAAGATTTTGTGAAAACCCATTTCTTTAATTTTTAATTTGATTTTGTCTATACTGAGTGGTTGAAGTTAGATAGAAAAATAGATAGATAGATAACTCTGTTTTTATTAAAAACAGAGAGTCTTTTCTTGGGATTAGGCTAAGAGCTTTATTTAATTATCTTGTTTTTTTTAAGACCATTGAATGATTTTGGATTCTGGGGTACTGAAAAGATTGAATTTTGATTAGGTTTTGATCAGAAAATTTGATGGAGAGTTGGAAGAGTGAAGAATTGGAAGAAGAAGAAGAAGATAGTTTCTTTGATAGCCGTGAAGATATAACCTCAATATCTGATTCAGGTTCTGAAAAATTTGATCTTGTTTCAAATACTAGTCCATTGATTGAAAATTGGGTATCAGATGGTGGTTCTAGGTATGAAATTTGGATTGAAAACCCCGGTAGTGTAAACGAACGTCGTCATAAGTTTCATAAATGGATGGGTTTAGGAGGTTCAGATGAGCTTAATTGTATTGATAGTGGCAGAATCACCGGAGGAGATGCCGGGGCAGTGCTCCGGAGTACTGGGTTTGAGTCTAGTCGGTCGTCGTGGTCTTTCTGGTCAAATGAGGCTAGAGAAGAGGAGAATTTTGTGTGTAGAGTTAGGAATTTGGAAGATGGGACGGAGTATGTCGTCGATAAATTGAGTCAAGAAGATGGCGTCGTGTCTCTTGTGCGCGAAACGGATGCTGCTGTTGAGAGGCGTCCGGTGGAAAGGAGGAAGAGAGTGAAGAAGAGTTGGTTGAGGAAATTGTGTCATCTGGTTGGTGTTTTTGCTAGGCGGAAGAGAGGTGCGAAAGTGAAGTTGCCGGATTCTGATGCAGCTCCGGGGTCAAAAGTCAAGAGAGTGAGGGTACGGCCACTTAAGAAGCGGTCCAAGGAAATGTCAGCTTTGTATATGGGACAAGAGATTCATGCGCATAAAGGGTCTATATTGACTATGAAGTTTAGCCCGGACGGATTGTACTTGGCTAGTGCAGGTGAAGATGGGATTGTTCGTGTGTGGGAGTTAGTTGAGAGTGAAAGACCGATTGAAAGCGAGATTCCGGATATTGATCCTTCTTGTGTGTACTTCAAAGTGAATCATTTTTCTGAATTGGCGCCGCTGTTTGCTGCTAAGGAGAAGAGTGGTATGTTTAAAAGCATGAGAATTTCATCACATTCGGCTTGTGTTGTTTTTCCACCAAAAGTTATAAGGATCTCGGACAAACCACTTCACGAATTTCATGGGCATAACAGTGAGGTTTTGGATTTGTCGTGGTCGAATAATAAGGTCGGTTTTTCGAAATTTGTGTGGGTTTGCTGTAGTTAATTACTGTCAGTTTTCTGTTAAACTGTTTTTCTTTTCTTCGTTTTTTTTTTTGCAGCATCTTCTGTCATCATCTGTTGATAATACTGTTCGCCTGTGGCAAGTGGGGCAAGACCAATGCCTTAAGATCTTCTCTCATAATAATTACGGTAAGGAAATTACTTGAAATGAGTGCAGATGCACTATTGAATTGCGTGTTCTTTGAGTCGAAAATAAATTTTGAGTTGTTGTTTGTGTGATGCAGTAACAAGCGTTCACTTCAATCCCGTGAATGATGATTTTTTCATCAGCGGTTCAATTGATGGAAAGGTTCGGATCTGGACAATCTCTGGTTCTCAAGTTGTTGATTGGACTGACATTAAGGAAATTGTCACGGCTGTTAGTTATCGCCCTGATGGACAGGTCTGTTGGTTTTTCGTTATGATAATTTGCGTTGACTGCACTTGTGTCCAGACATCTTAAGAGATTTTGTTAAACTTTTATCCGTGCAGGTAGGAATTGTTGGTACAATGACCGGAAATTGCCACTTCTATAATATATCAGGTAAACATACTTGCTCTAGAATCGCATTTCTCTTCTAAAGTTAAATCCCTGAAGTACGAGTAAAATGCACTGCTTAGACAACACCTCCTAGAAGAAATCCACGTTCTTTAACACAGTCTAAAGAGTAGTTGATACATAACTTTCTCAAAGCAGAAAATTGCTGGCTGCGCGCATCTGATTTTCATTTTCCATGGATCAGATAACCATCTGCAACTGGATAATAACATATGCTTAATGGGTAAAAAGAAGTTCCCTGGGAATCGGATTACTGGATTTCAGGTGCACATGTCTCTCTATTTTGGTCATTTTTCTTATCTTTTCCGTTTCTTTTAGATATAGTTGTGGTGATTTATTCAATTTTGTTCTCATCTTTGTGTGTTTTCTACCCAGTTTTCTCCAAGTGATGCCAGAAATCTAATGGTCACTTCGGCTGATTCACAAATCAGGATTCTAGATGGTCTGAAAGTCATAAGCAAATACAAAGGTGTGTTCTTGTAACCAAGAAATTTGCAAATCCATTGGGGAATTTATGCAATTATGAGTTTTGGATTTATATTTATATCTCTTATGGTTTCAGGGATTCGGAATTCAGGAACCCAGCTATCTGCATCATTTACATTAGATGGGAAACACATTATTTCAGCAAGTGAAGATTCAAACGTCTACGTGTGGAACCACAGCTGCCATGACCGGACTTCAATTTCGCCAGCAAAGAGCATATGGTCTTGTGAGCGCTTCTTCTCAAATAATGTATCAGTTGCCCTACCATGGTGTGGCTGGAAGTCCGAAAATTCTCCTGTTGCTTCCACGACACCATTAGCTCGTGTCCCGGAGGACCCACCAGAAAGAAATCTAGAAGAGAACAGGTCACAAGAAAGCCGCGTGATTGAGAAATCTCCTAACACTCTACAATTATCTTCGCCTAATGGTTTCTCTCTAGGCCCTGCGTGTTACTCAGATACTCCTGTTCCAAAGGGATCCGCAACTTGGCCTGAAGAAAAGCTCCCACATTCAAGCTCAATGTTAGTGGCATCTGTTCTGTGTAAATCCCGTTGTAGATTTTTGAAGAATTCGTGCAAAAGCACGTTAACTGCACCTCATGCCTGGTCTTTGATGATTGTAACGGCTAGCTGGGACGGAAGGATTCGATCATTCCAGAATTATGGATTACCAGTGCATGTTTAGAGTTCCACGAGTTTTACTCTGTTTTAGGAGACGATTTACTGTCTTGGCGGGCCATTTTTGACTTGTTTCTTTACCGCCTCGGCCGACTGAAGATGCTGAGGAAAATCTATAATTGGTCTGGTCCACTCCTGAAAGACGGACAGACTGACTGACGGTTGAAGCTGGACCAAGATTAAGATATTGTTGGGTGGACTGAGAAATTGAATTTCAGCAGCTACCATGATCCTCATGTCCCACGTCAGGTACACTGCGCAAATTATTACTGGTAAGAACAGTAGAATGGATGTTTGATCATATTGGGGTCTAGTATGGGTGGCCCCGTTACAAGTCCTGGATTCGTTAAAGATTGTGGATTGGCGTCGCAGGTGGCAACGTTTCCATGGATGCAACATAAATTGGCCATACCATCAACAAGTGGGCGATGTACGTTTATTCTACTGGATTTCGAATGTCCTATCCGGGTATTAAATTATGTATACTATTCTTTTATTGTTTACCGAAAGTATATATAGATAAACTGGTATTGTGTACATGGGTAAGAGGCATCCGTAGCGATTTCGCAACCCCTTTTTTTATGAAATGAGAGTGGTGGTAGGGAAAGGGGACATAAACTGGTGATGGCGAAGGAACGAAATATCTATCTTTCTATCTATCTGTTTATGAAAGTTTAGAAGATAGATGGCGGGGAAGAGGAAGAGCTTTCAAGATGATAAATTTGAATTGGTGGGTGGATGTGGGTCTGTAATGTTTTTGTTTAGTTGTTGTTAGGTTAATACATATGGCCTTTCAAATGGTGTTGACAGGCAGAGCAATAGGTCCATCCATCATATATGTAGAGAGAGTGATGGAAAGCGAAAGTGCAGAGCAAGCAGCACTGGCCTTGTATGTGGAGGTTGTTATGTCATTTTCAGATATGAACAAAGGCCATGATGTAGGTTTTCTGTCAATGAGAAGTTCTCAGTGTCGATGTTACATATGTACGGTTAGATCTTACGAAAGAATCGGATGTTTCATCTATGGTCTGTTAGGTACCAGTGGTCCTGGTACATTGCAGTCAGTTGGGGGTTATCATTCCGTTTTCCGGGTGTTTGTCTTCCATTTCTCGTTGTCGGTAGAACTGTGTGTTATTGATGTAAATACACTCCGAGTTTTCTCATGTTTGATTGTGTAAGTTTTTTCAGTTGTTCTCAGAAGACGACCGATGTGCCAAAATTTTGTATCCTCTTTTGACTGTTTTGGACAAGAAAATTAGGTCAGATAGGAACAGTAGGCTGATAAATGAGTGGTTAGGCAGCAAGGCCAGTGATGTATCAGAGCAATCAATGTGGGTCTTAACATCCCAATCCAAGCAGATGTAAAGAAATGCAATTCATATGGGTCATATATGAATAATCTTCCTGTTCCATTCCCTACAAAAAGAAGTATCAAGAAGTTGTGTTAGCCTAGTTGCAGGAGTGGATGACTGACTCTCATAATTGAGATCAAGGCTGCAACTCTACAAACAAATTTCCCATTCATGTCGATATTCTCCAGATGAACTTCCCAGTTTGAGGCCTAGACATATTATTTGAGGCCTATAGATTTCTTCATCTACCCAATAGAAAAAGATAAGGGGTGTCTAAATTTGTTGAAACTACCAATTTATGCTCTATTAAGTATTAATACTACCAATTTACCTCCACTAAATCCTAATAATAAAATTTAAAACTAAAATCAAATTCATTTCTATTACCTTCGTCAACCGATTCTTCTTCTTCTTCTTTCTACTATTTTTCTTTTCATTTTTAAACGAAAACATCGCCGATTATCGACGATCCGAAAAACGATTAATCACTTTTTTTCTCCTATATAATGTTGAAACAAACACGAGTGAAGCAAGCCACAAACATGAATTATCCTAGTTCGGAAGATCGCGGAATTGGTCAAGCAATTCGAAACAAACCGAAGAAGAAAACGGGTGAGGAAGACGAACCATCTTTGATCGCACAACAAGAGGAGGAAACGGATCGAATCAGGTACTTTTCTATCAACTCAATCCTATAAATTAGATTTGAATAAGATGCAATCGCTCAAAATTCAAATTTTTTGAATTCAAAGTTTTCTGGGTTTATTAGAATCGGACTACGTCAATGTACTTGTTAACCGATTTCTTTTAAATACGGTTGTTGTTCATGCCTCATGTATGTATTTTCTGGTTTGAGACGTTGAACCAGAATCAGTTCGTGTTTATTCCCACATAGCCAGATTCTGGTATGGTAGGGATAACCGTTTTTCTGTAAGTTTTTTTTTTAGAATCGGATTATATGAGTGTCCACATAAACCGATTATACATCCTTTGGTTTCTGAACTGCTTAGCCCATAATCAGTTCATTTCAGTGTCCACGTAAACCATTTCCTGGTGGCAAAAATGCCCAATTTTTTTGTATTTTTTTCTTAGTTAGAATCGGATTACATGTGCAATGTTAGGAATCGGTCTTTATGTGTGTATCGTGTAAACCGATTCTTGGTCGGAAAATTGCTCAGTGTTTCTGTATGTTTTTTTGTTGTTGTTAGAATAGGATTACATGAGCACTTATATAAACCAATTGTTGTTTGCAATGTTAGGAATCAGTCTTTATATGTGTATCGTGTAAACCGATTTTATACCTTGGATTCATAAATATGCTTTGAATTCCATTGTTGTTTGTGGTTTATCTCCAGTAGGGTTGTTCATGGTCGGTTTTGGTTCGGTTTCTAGCCAAACCAAAACCGAAACCAATACTATCGGTTTCTAAAAATCTAAACCAAACCAGTCCATTAACCATTGGTTCGGTTTCCAAATGGCTCCAGCCAGTTTCGGTTTGTCCCGCTGGTTTTTGGTTAACCAATAATTATGTCAAACCAAAAAAAAAATTCCACAAATTTACAGAAAAAAAATCGTAGCTGCAGATAGTATTGGTTTACAAAAATTTACATACAAAAAATAAATAAAAAGAATATCAAGAATAGTTAAAGCTTACTCTAAATCTAGAGATCAAAAGAAGATATATAATATATCTTAATTTAGTTAATGACAAACAAAAAAGAAGGAAGACGGAAAGAGACAGAGGAGAGTATCATAATGAAATATTAGATTTAGGGTTTCTATTTATGATAGGCACATTTTTGTGTCTTATATAATCTCAATTGTATATATTATTAGTGCTCGATTTTATATTTATTATGGCTTTTTATGTCCCAGTAGGTATTTTTGGAGAAATAAGCTTTTGCGGCGAAATTGGCTAAAAAAGTGGTTTTTGCGCTCGTGGGAGAAAATTACTATACGGACTCTCACTTTGGATAAGGGGTGACCTAATTATTAAGGGGCATCCATTTCCAGGCAGCTGCTAAAGGGAGACCAGCACAGGATAGGGGGAGGTCATCTTCATCGTTTTTAAACTCACAAATTGGCGGGAAAAAAATGTTGCAGACGAACCGGAGTTGGGGATTGATTTCGAAGGTGTTTTAGAGAGATTCAATCGCTGAAATTTGTTGGGCTGGACATGATTGAGCATAACAGGCTTGGTATGTGCGCTGGAATCAATCGAATTGAGCTGGATAATCCAACATAAGGAAACAGAGTTTGAGTTTTGTACGGGTCTCTGTTTGGGTTGATTTTTGGTAATTCAGGGAGACTAAACGCGTGAAATTGTTTCCTATGGTAGTATTCTATCTAAGGAAGAGTTTAAGACAATCGGGAAAGCTCAGAATTGGCTAGGGAAGTCGGCAGAAGAGATTATTGCCGTGACTTGCACGTAAAGAAAAAGAGAGAACTAATCGCTATTTTTAGGTTTCTGAGTAGTATAAAAGGTGTGTTTAAGTCCCAGGAAAAAAGAACGAAGTTATTGGAGAAATCGCAGAGGAATTAGAAACCCTACAGAGCCATATTGATCAAGTTGCAGGAAACCGTATTCTGCTGCTGCTGCTGCTGCTGAAGAACATCCGCTACAAATAAGAACCATGTCTCAAATTTGTAACGCTGCTACAGTGACTTCTTTGTAACAGTCAGTCCTTTGTCTTGCAACGCCAATACATCGTTGCAAACATCCAGTGTTATAGTTTTTCATCTTTAATCAACTTTTGAGCAACAAACATGTATTTTGAGCAAGTGATTAATATGAGGAGCTAAACCCCATTGCTGAGGCGATAGAGGAAGCTATTTTTCCAACAAGAAGTGGTATATTCTATTTATTTATTTGCAATTATTTTATGATTATTTTCCTTGGTTGAAAATTGTTTGAATGATCCTTGTTAAGCAATTGTGATTTCTTTTGATAGAACATACTTGGACCTAGGTTTTTGATGTTCTATGCTTTGGATTTACACTTGTTATTTTGAGAATCTACTAGTTGCAATAATTAGAATCAACTTGAACGAGAAAATTGCATAAATATAAATATTGGGATTAAATCACTTTGAACTTGGAAAATAGTGGAATCTTAGCCTCAGTGTTCTTTTAATATTGATATCATCTTTGATTGAGTTTGTGACAATTTTTAGTTTGTTTTCTATTTTAGTTTTAGAATTTAAGTCTATATTTTATCCTTCGCAAGTCTGAGAATCGAACCACTTTTACCACTATCTACAAATCACATCAATTTATCATCTAAATCAATGGGTAGAATCTAATAATTGTAAATCAACTGTAGAAACTAAGTTTAAAAATTAATCGGTTTTCCAATGGTTTTTGGTTCGATTTTAGAGGTCAAACTTGGACACTTGGACATTGGACTTTGGACATTATTATTTTTAAACCCTAAGGAAGGGTTGGTTTAAATACAAACTGTGTGCAGGGAAGGACGGTGATTACGATATCACCTCGGCCCCTCGGGTTCGTACATAACATAGGAGTTGTGGCCCGAGTCGACTTCATCGGTTCTTCGCCCGTCTGGTACGGGAGGTAAGTTTTTCGAAACACCCGCGAATACCCTGTCAGCGGGTTTACTGTATTCCTTAAGGTGAATATATGCTGAGGACTTGAATACGGTTGCTTTTAATTCCTAGTAAAGGGCAAGGACTGGCCATACAAGATAAGGGTTCGGATTTCATCTCCGTTCTCTTCTTGCCCGCCTTAGGAACACGAAACCAAACTCGAACCTAAGCCTAAAATTTTGACTAGAACGAGACCTATAGGGTAACGAGCTTAATAGGAAAGTCGTTCGAAAAATATTGGTTACTCTTTCGAGCATACTTCGAAGTTCTTGACGGTTTCTGTGAGTTGAATGTGTGACTGCGCCGCCTTGTAACCGGTGAGGCCTTGGGTATAAAAGCTCCACTGAGCTTCCCTCGCCTTGGTTCAACTTACTTTGACTCGGATTGATTCCAGAGGGGTTTGCTCGGATTGTAACGAGTTCCTTTTCGAAAGAATAGAAGCTGGTCTAGTGACAATCTAAGTGGAGCCATCATGCTTTTTGTTTGCTAGAAATTTAGGTTTGATTTGGTTGAGTCGGCCTTGTTTTGTGTTTGCATAGAATTCCCTTCCTTATTCTGTTGCATGCCTGAACGTAAAAGAGACGCCCTAGGTAGATTTTTTAAAGAGAAACCTAGTAGTTCTAAGCGTCTTGATTACCACAATTTAGAGAGTCCGATTCGTGAAGATTCCATTTTTGAACGTCCGTTTGAAGAGAAAATCCCTGATAGTCCAATAGCGCCAGAAATGGCAACTTTGAAAGCCTTGTTGAATCCTACTAGGACTACTCGTCCCTTGTGTATCAAGTTACCTGAAACTGAAGCAAATTATGAACTTAAGCCTGGAACCTTACAGTTGCTCCCAATCTTTTTAGGAAAAGAAAATGAAAACACCTATTTCCATGTTAGGGACTTTAAGGAAATTTTTAGTACCCTGAAAATTAGAAACCTTGATGATGATGCTTTAAAACTCAGGTTATTCTCCTTTTCCTTAAAAGATAAAGCCAAGTCGTGGATGTATAGTTTGGCTTCCGAATCAATTGAAACCTATGAAAAACTGGTAGCTAAAGGAATGAGACCTAAAACTATGTTTTAACCTAAACCTGCAAGTATACAGGATCTAAAGTAGTGAGTGAGCAAATAAGGGGAAGTCCACAGGAACAAGGAGGGAGCTGGTGTTGTTTTCTAAATCTTTCTAGTGACTAAAAGCACTAGGGAATTTGAATCCACCCAATAATCCTAAGCTAAGGCAATAAATATTCAACTTATGTTCTTGTTCCTTTCCAGGGAAGGATAAAATGGATAATATGCCAACCATTCTCACTAACTCACCCCTAGCATAAACTGTCTTCTTACAGTACAGCCTATCACAAGTTCATTTGATCAATTTAGCTAACTATCATCCCTAACAGGATAAAATGGATAATAATTCTAGTTATGTTATCTAATTCACTCCTAGCATGAACTGTCTTCTCACAGTACAACTCATCACAAGTGCATTTGAATGCTTTAGCTAGTAATCATCCTACAACAGTGAACATCATAAGAACATTAAATTGAACAGAAATTTTCTCAACATATGACTAAGGGTTTCATCTACACCCTAGCAAGAGTGGATTAGAACATAACAAACATTGTGAACAAATGTAATTGAGTTCTACTGAACTTGAAATTAAACAAGAAGTAACAGTAGAGAGCACTGGCTAGTGCAGGCCTCTAAGGTGGTGCTCTGGCTAATCCAGGCATACTCTCTACAACACCCAAAGTCCCCTATTTATACATACAGTTCAAACCCCAAAATTCCCCCAAATCAGCAAAATTAGGGTTTGTAAAAAAAATACAAATTAACCTCACCTAATTCTCTGAATTCACTCAGTAGCTCTCACCCATACTTTCAATTCATACATACAATCATTAAAACATAAAATCCCCAAAAATCCAAAATTAGGGTTTTATCAAAAATTGAATTAGCCCTTACCTAATCTCTGAAAACTCTTGAGTACGTCGACCCATGCTTCCTTATGGTCTCCTGATGCTTCCCACACCTTCAATTGCCTTTCTAGCTCACTAATTTCATCAACCCCTAAAACTAGGGTTTCAGTGGGAAGAATAGGTTGAGGGGTTGATGTAATGAGTGGCTAGGGGATAGGAGAATGATGGGGTGTAGTTGTTGGCTGATATGAGAACTCGTGTTGGTGGTTGTGGTGGTTGAGATGGAGTTGGTGGCGGAGGCGACAGCGTCGCTGTGCAGAGAAGGGAGGAGAAGAAGATGGGTTCGATATTTTTGGAGTAGGGGGTGTTTGGTTGGTTTAATGGATTTGGGTTCTTGGGTGTTGAGCAGACTCATCAAGTCTTGATGTTTGGATGGTGAAAGTCGTAGGATGAAAAGATGAAAGAATGATCCAACGGCTTGATGGAAATGGATATGAAGCGACCTTTGGATCTGGGATACATCAAAACTGACGGTCTGAGATGGAGTTAGGTGCTATAGTGTTAGACAGGAACATCAAAACTCGATGGACTCTGATGGAGCGACCGTTGGATGATGGAATGGATTCAATCTGACGGTGAAGGAGAGAAACGGGTTTGGGTATTGATTTTAGGCTTAGAAAATGGGTTTGGGCTTAAACAATCTTGAGCCCACTTCTTCTTTAAGAACAATTTCTTCCTTTATGAGCCCATTTTCATCCTTGAGTCTTCCATACCGCATTCTGCACTTATTTTCCTCTAGAGTTTCCGCCGGCTTTCTCCGTGTCTTTGCACTTTTCGATCCGAAACTCATCTAGTCTTTATTTATTACCTAAAAATGAAAAATTAATTAATAAAAATATTTATTCTTGAAAACAATGAAAATACAGAATATGGGTTAAAATATAGAATTAATGCACAAAAGATGAGTTAAATGCCAAGAAAAATATATAGAAATATGCACTTTTTAGCACTCATCAAATACCCCCAAACCTGAATTTTACTTGTCCTCAAGTAAAACAAAACTAAGGAAATCCTACCTATACCACTGTCGCTGGTCTCTCGAATGCATTTAGCGTATGCACTAAGCCTTTTAAACCACTAAGTGTCCCTAGTGGACGAGTGAAGTCTCGTGAAGGTTTGCTTAGAACGTACCTACAAAGTTCTAGGACAAAATATAAGCTCAGATTCCATCAAATGTGACATGTGCAAGACAGTTTAAGCTCACAGCAAAATGGAGATGTCAATCTAGCTATCTAAGGCACAATCCTAGCACTGATAACAAAAAA